>NC_136007.1:5615520-5715520 GCF_048128805.1 Centroberyx gerrardi | reverse complement strand
ATAATAATAGGAAACACAGTATTCATTAGAGAATTCAGTTCATTTCCAGCATGCTGTGCAGAATAACAGCTGCACTCAGGAGCAGAAGGAGGCTCAACTTTTAGTTCCTCGACCAAAATTAACCTTTTTGACACTTTTATTATTTTACCAAGTTTGTGGAATACAAGGAAGGAACATCTGTTACATCTGTTGACCCTTGACCTCCTCCTGGCTGTAATGTTGATCGAGGAACTGAAGCTTATTTATCGGTTGCACAGATCGTACGTCTCTCTGGATCAGAGTGATAGCTAAGAGCCTAAAATGTAAAATGTAAATCCAACATGGCACCAAGTGGGGAGAAGCAAACTTCCAGTACAGCTGTACTGGGATCTGCAGTCAGTTTACAGATAAGAAACCTGGTAAAGATTAGGCTATAACAATTCAAACGAATTCAAATGAACAGTTTACCAGTCCGAGAAAGTTTTTGGATGATTAATGTTGAACGGACAGTTACAGGAAAGGGACGGTCGATGCAAAAAGCCAAAAATCAGCAAGTTGCCTTTTGCTTCAGTTGCTTGTTGCCTCTAAGAGCTGAGGCTGAAGTCCTGTTACCTTCCATCAAGGAGCAAACAGGGACAAAGAGCACTCAACGGAATAGAAAAAAGGGGTTTAGGAACACACTTTGTTGAAAGAGCTTCACTGATGAAGTGCTGCAGACCTGATGGAAGGAGCTGGGACAGAAAACTGTCAGTCAGTCTGAGGTTCAGTAGCAGAGAGTCCCAGTCTCTCTCTCTCCTCCTGTCATTCTCCACACACTGTGAAAAAGTGTTTGAATTCTCTCTGTCTCTTTCTGTCCTATAATTCTCCACACATTCTGGCCAGTGAAGCAGAAAATGAAATAAGAAGCAGAGGAGGAGGTCTGCGGTTCAGCAGATGTCGGAGCCGTGTGGAGAGGAGAGCCGGGCCGGCAGCTCGGATTGAGGACTGCCCATCGGAGAGGAGCAGGAGGAGTAGAGGTGGGGGGACGGGGAGGAGGTGTAGACGTGTGACGATGATGAGAAACAGGGGGAGGAAACCTGGACGCTGAGGGAGGAGAAGGAGGAGGAGGAGCCGGGGAAGAGCGAGGCCGCGGGAGAGGAGGTGAAGGAGCTGTGACCCGGAGAGGAGTAAGAGGAGGAGCAGGGGGAGGAGGTGGGAGGGGAGGAGTAGACGGGGACGGAGGGGGTGTCGGCGACAGCGAGGGGAACGGAGGAGGAGGCAGAGGCGTTCCTGTCCGTCTTCCTGTCTCTCTGTCTCAGGTGGATCTTGGCGTGCCTCTTGCGCTCGTCGCTGCGGGCGAACTTGCGGCCGCACTCTGTGCAGGCGAAGGGCTTCTCCCCGGTGTGCGTGCGGATGTGCGTGGTCAGGTGGTCGCTGCGGCTGAAGCTCCTCATGCAGATGCGGCACTGGAACGGCTTCTGGCCGGTGTGCACCCGCACGTGGCGCGTCAGCTCGTCGGAGCGGGAGAAGCGGCGGTCGCAGCCCTCGGCGGGACAGGCGTACGGACGTTCGTGAGGAGGCGTCTTACACTGCCGCCCCACCGGGAATTTCCTCGCCCGGCCGGACTTGGGGAGCTGGGACTGGAAGGCCGGGGCGCCGGCCGAGCAGTGGGCCGGCAGAGCCTGAGGCTGCGGCTGCATCTGGGAGGAGAAGGCCTTGATGGTGGACAGCGGGGTGAGAGGAGGCTGCTGCTGCTGCTGCAGGTTGAGGCTCTGCAGGCCCACCGCCTGGCCCAGCACAGGTTTCTGCTCCTGGGACAGCAGGCTGAGCTCGCCGTCCTGCAGCTGCTGCTGGGACAGCAGGTAGTCGGGGAGCATAGGCACCATGACAGACGGAGGCTGCAGGCTCAGCCTGGAGCCGGGGCTGGGGTAGGCAGGAGGAGGGCACTGAGGCTGGGGGGGCGGGGCGAAGGCCTGGGAGGCCGACTGGGAGTCAGCAGGGGGGAACAGGAGGTCGGAGTTCGTTGCGGAGGTGTAGGTCGGTGACGCAGAATAGATGGAACTGACATCTCCAGAAGTACCGCTGATCTGGACGGAGCTAAAGATGGGCTGGGATGAAGACGATGATGAAGACGATACTGATGAGGAGGAGAGGCTGCAGGCTGCAGAAGGGGGCGCGGCCATGCTGACCAGCCCTGTGACCAGGCTGAGCAGAGGCTCCGCCCACAGGCTGCTGCTGCTGGAGGCGGATGGCTCCAGGGTGAAGCGGCCGCTGTAGGCCAGAGGAGGCAGGCGGGACTGGAAGCTCTGCAGGTCTGGAAGGCTCTTGGTGTCTCCAAAGCCAGCTGACAGCTCAGACAGAGAGTCTGGACAGATAGGGAGAAAACAACAGATTATAGACACTTAATTATCCTCAGAAAGGTAGTTTTATTTTAAACACCACAGTTTCATATTCAACAGCTTGAATTACATTCATAGACAGTTGATAGCTGATTAAGTACCGGGCCACGCCTCACTACATATCACTAGTACGGTTATACTTTCGCCCAGAAGGACACTGTAAAGAACAGGCATTTAAGTGTGTGTGTGTGTGTGCATAGGAGATGACACTCTTCAGCCAAGGCAGAATGAACTACAGAGTGAAACTTCTGTAAGGAGGGCTGATGGATTATGATTTTCTCTTTAAAGATACTATGACCTACAAGTATTTTTTAGTAAGAGCATCTGCTTCAGCAAGCTGCTCCTTTACTCCAGTACTTTTCAAGGCTAGGACTCTGAGTAAAACTGAATTGAAGCAGCAGAGAAAAACATTCCAGCTCTCCTTCCACCTCCGTCACCTTTATCAGTGTTTTCCTGCCCAGTCAGCCAGCAGCCTACACTCCTACAGCATCATCAGGTTACAGCAGCACTGCTGACGGCTGCTGGAGCTTTCCCCACATTCACTAAACCCCCAAATACTGAGCTGACAGGTGGAGGTCAGAGCCTTGGATCTACTTTGATCTTATTGGATCTGATTATGCAAAATTGCTATTAAAACATCCTTATTATTAGGCCTACTGTTATTATTACTATTACTATTATTATTATTATTATTATTATTATTATTATTATTATTATTATTATTATTATCATCATCATCATCATCATCATTAGTAGTAGTAGTAGTAGTAGTGATATAGTAACACTAGCCTAATTAAGTTTTTGTAACATTTGTAATTAAGTTATAATTGTTGTAGCCTATTAGTAGTAGTTAAGTTGGTCATATTACCATCATGAACCATTACCACCGTCATTATTAATCAACTATTGCACTTTTAAAAGCTTTTGTAGCACCAACAGCCCTGCTCAGTACCATGCAATAATATTTTCCTGTGAACGAGGTGACAACTCCCTTGTACCTACTACTGATCCAGCTACTACAACACATCCTGCAAAACTGTGCAGAGCACCGAGCAGACTCAGTCCTCACCTCCGTAGTCCCCGGGCTCCCCGCACAGCAGGCCGGCTCCCTCTGCTGCCGAGGCGGCCAGCAGCGAGCCTCCCGCCGCGGCGCTCTGCAGCAGCATCTGCAGATCCTCCAGCTTCGAGTAGCTGTCCAGCGGGGAGAGAGGAGGGAAGCCGGCCAGGGGGTCGGATATCTGCAGGGCGGACAGAAGCAGCTCTGCCTTGGTCGCAGCCATGTCCCGGCTCTCGGTGGAAGCGGTAGGAGGATCGGCAGCGGCGACGGAGTTCAGCGGCTCCTGGGAACCAGGCTGCCGGGAGACTGAGCTGGTCTCCGCGGGCTCACCTGCCGCTGATGTCCGTGAAACCGGGGGAGAGGCGCTGTGGCACGGCTTGTGCTGCAGCTGTGGACGGTGATGCTCGGAGGAAGCCAAGGCTGGATGCTTCTTAGCTCAGGTTCCCCGCGACAAGGCGAAAATCACGGTCCGACACAAGTTGGTATTTTTAGGAGCTATGTTTAAAACTGATCGGCCTGCTGTACCAGCGGGCGCACAAGTTCATCCAGAAGCAAATATTGATGCTGAATAGTCAAATTAAATATGTCGTGTTTGTTTTCCCGTTATTTTCCTCTGTTTTCACGTGTTGAGTGTAACGGTGGGCCGGTGACAGACTTGAACTTGGGCTCTACGGTGACTTCAATGAGGATTCCCGGGCTTATAAAGCCTCCTGTCGTGACGTACATTTCCAAATATGGCACAGAGGAAGCCCATATTTAGGCAAAGCGGTCGGAGGGGAAACTCAGCAGAATCCAGCCGGGTGAGGCGGATCGGCACGTTCTGTCATATAAAGGAGCTTCTCGGAGAACTGGTAAAGCGTATTAGCCCCCAGCTTATTGATTACTGTCTGTTAGCCGGACTGCAATGTTAGAAAACGTCGCTGTGTGTTCATAGGGCCGCCATTGCCGGAAACCCCGACAACACGCGACGCGGATCTGCAGTCGGTCTGCTTCACATGGAGCGGTTCCGGTGGCTTCCCACTTCCTTGTCCTTATTTGGAGTTTCCTGTAGTACTGCTGATCTGAGTCTGAATGAAAGTGCAAGTGGAGGCGCGTCCCGTCCCGTCCTGTAGCTGCAATTCATGCCCGTTCACTTCTAACCCGAAATAAAGAAGTGGAAATAACGGATCACCTCACGAGAACAGAGCGAACACATGCAGTCAGTAACATGCAATGTGTGTTTTTAAGGGAATAAAAGACTCTTATTTCACATAAATTGATACTTGTTATGCAGACTAGTGATGCAGCCATCACAGAAGACACACTTTTTGTATTTACATTTTAGGCATTTTGCTGACACTCTTATCCAGAGCAGCTTCAATTGATGGCATCAGGAGAATAATTTTCCATTCTTGTATCACGAAAATTATTCATAGAGTACAGAGCACAGTGCTGCACTTCCTTCTGAACTGCTCTAGATATAAACATGTCAGGGTTAGACATATTTCTCCAAATTCCAAAACGTATAATTTTGAAAAACTTCCTCTTGACAAAAAAAACTCCTGTATATTCTTGGAGAAAAAAGTGATTGTGCCACTCTAGCTGCTGTTTATATAAGATCCTGTGAAAACCTGAGACAGGAGAACTGACCTAACTACTAATACTTTCTAATTTTTCCTTTGTGTGTGAATAATTGCAACTTTCTAGTTTTTTATTGTGATTATTGCTACATTGTCTTGATTATCACTGTTTTGCTTTGGCAACAGGTAGGCTACTGTAGTATTTAATGCCAATAAAGCTCCTTTGAATTGAATTGAATGCAACAGTTACACTATTCCTGTGACCATAGAATGATCACATTGCTTAGGGCTAGACTACAACCTGGAGGAATGGGGGTGTAGGGCCGGACTACGACCTGGAGGTACGGGTGTGAAGGACTGGACTACGACCTGGAGGTATGGGGGTGTGGGACTGGACTACGACCTGGAGGTATGGGATTGGACTACGACCTGGAGGTATGGGGGTGTGGGATTGGACTACGACCTGGAGGTACGGGGGTGTGGGATTGGACTATCACCTGGAGGTACGAGGGTGTAGCATGAAGTTTGTGGCCTATTCAATTCAAACAGCTGATTTCGTCCTTAACTTATTTACACCACTGGACTGCACTTGCATAACATTTCAAGCACAGATGGCTGTATAGTTAAAGATTATAAGAATGGACAGTGGCTGGCTGAAAGTGGCAGCTATTGGTCCTGTGGTCCACCTCAACTCTCCTATACAGTCAAGGCAATAAAGATGTGAAATAGATGCTTCATTGTAATTTTTTTCAACATCAAATGTTACAAATCTATATTGATTTATTTACTTGACAACTTAAAACAACTAAGCGAATATCAAACAGCAACAACATATTGTAAACTACTGTATCTCAGTTGATCAGAGAGATTGAACAGTGTGTCAACAGGACAAGGAGATTTCATCTGAAAGAGATAATCCAGCCTGTCAGACTGACCCATCAGTACATGCTGATAATGTTTCTGGTCTTCTCCTCCAGTTCCCTCTGGACCTCTGGGAAATATGACCCCACTTCATCAAACCTGTCCTTGGGCAGGTAGAAAGTGTCCACGTAGTTCTCTGCAATGGCGGTGTGGCGACACACCTGTGGTCTGAGCAGCAGGTGTGACCCCAGGACGCCCAATACGTATCATGGGTCAGAAAAACGAAGTGATATCAGCTCCATGTTATTCTGCTGTAGTAATCACAAATGAGACGCTTGACCATCACAGTTTCACAAGCTCTCCATCCAAATTATATTATTGTCACTTTGTAATGACATTTTAAAATTGTTGTTTACATTCCAGCAGCCAATGACATCGCTAGAAAGATTTGTGTCTCAGAAATAAACAGAATTCTGCACAGTCAGACATTGTTGACACTGAGTTTTTATCACATCGTATCGTGGTTGTATTGAATCCTGAACCTCATTTAGTGTAGTGTGAGGTTTTGCTGACTTGCCTCCAGCTCTTCTGGCTTACCGGGGCTGTAGCTTTTGAGGAGCATCTCAGCGGCCAGGTGCCTCAGAAACACTGTGAACACGTGACTAAAGAGCTGCTGCTGCTTCAGCATCTTCACACAGATTCTGGAACCAACACAGATGAAACATGTAAGGCTTCATTTCACTTTAGGATTGAATACTGTATGCTTTTGATGGGATCAGTTTTAGGCATTTCTCACTCATTGGAGAGTGACAGAAAAGATGAGAGAAATAAGGGATGACGTTGGAAAAAGGTTGAGTTGGATTCCTGTGTCAATGGCGTTTTAACGTGTTAAACATTTCACATTAATCACGTTAAAATTAGTGCGTTAATTTTCACAATCCTAGTTGGTCCTACAGTATATGGACCTATATGAATGAGTAGCAGAGTGGTGCTGAAAGAGAGCAGACACTTACCTTGATTTAAAAAAAAAAAAACTGCTCTACTTGCAGCACTTGGACTTGTCTGCAGCGTGATGGGTCAGCGAGTCTTTCTTCCTCTGAGCCAGATCCATGCGCTCATCCTCAAACTTCTTACATTTTTCTTTCTCATTTTGGCTTCAACACTTTTGAGGAGAGTGTAGTAGTACTGTGATCTTGACGTAATATTTTCCATTTGGCTGTAGAAAGACAAATATTTGATAAATGGGAAAATAAAAAAATAAAATACAAAAAGTCTTATTCATTCAGTACAAAAGATGTATGATGGACTTTTTGACCTACTCTCACATTGAAATTCTCTCTAAAATTACATCTTGGAACAGGGGGTCTCCTCTAATTTTCAGATTTGACTGCACTGTTTGAAATTGGCTGAGCTGATGTTTTAACAAGCCAAAGGTCCTGCCATGACGCACCTCAACAAGCCCTCTGATGTCTGAACGAATGTTTCCAGGTTTTATCTGTCCTCCAGCTCTTCACATACTGTAAGGTCATGTACTACAACTTGTATGGTGTAGTTACAATTGTAATGATTATGGATTATATGCTAAATTGTCATGCACGTTCAAAATGTATGTAACATTTGTGCCAGCCAGGGGATGCTGATAAAAATTATTTTCGCTGGCGAATGTTTTAGTTCCAAGTAGACTGAGCTAGCAGAGCGCATTTTGTGTAAAAGGTTTGGAATTGATCAAGTTTGGCCGCCAAGGAGACGCTGCTCTCTCTCTCTCCCTCCAGTGTAGACTGAAGCTCGCTCGACCAAAGGCCAGAGGGAACTCCCAGGCAGCTCTCTGAACTGGATCACTACAGAAAATGCAGCAGCCAAAAGCCCCATTTTATTAGTTATTGAATGTTAGGAACGCTCAAATCTTGGTGGATGAACATAGCATAACTATAATGTCGAACAGGCGAAAGACCCTGAGGCAGCGGTTGAAGTTCAGATGGTGCAGGTCAGGGAAGATGAACGTGATGTTGTCCAGTGGAAGGACAGTCAGAAGGGAAATGGTGATGATGATGACGACATCGCTCTAGTCTCCGATGTAGAAGCGGCCGAGGATGTGGAGCAGGAAGACGCGGTCCAGGGAGTATCTCACTCCTTTGACCAGAGTGATGCTGGAGTTAAAGAACACCTGGAGTGAGAAACACACTGGAATCAACTGAAGTTCTGCTGTCTGCATCTGGCCACCAAACTAACCAATATTAGCACTAGGGCTGGGACCACTTATCGATTGGAGTGGAAAATCAATAAGTAAAACATATACTTGGTATTTTTATGTATGGATAAATGAATGTTCAGCATGCCGATTGGTTATCCAAACACTCCAGTCCTGATTTTCCCTAGTAACTGTTGACATACTCTGCTGTGATTTGCTGCCTGGTGAGCCACAGTGACTGAGCCTGTCACAACAGTCAGTCGGCCTGCTGCACAAGAAAAATGCTGTTTGATGTGTGGCAGTATTTTGAGAAATTAGACGACAATGGAAATGTCACTTGCAACCACTGTCAAAAGAAACTACCATATTCAGGTAGTTTTAAGGAGATTTCTTTATTTAAGTGCAGAGAGTTGAGAGATTTCACATGTTCAAGATTTCACCTGACTCAAGCTTTGTCGCCCCCCTGTGGCAAAAATGAAAACTGTCCTAGAAGTAGACTACTGAAAATTGAACTGTTGTTGACTATACTTTAAAAATAATAATACAAATATTGACTGGCTGGTTTCATCTCTGTGTTTAAAACATTTGAAGGATTTACTAAACCACTTTTGTCATCAGTGGATGACACCTGGTTTCTTCTTTATTTTAATGCAGTCTACCCTGGAACCTCACTCTGTGTATTATTTGCTGTTGACAGTTCATACTCTAATTCCACCATGCTGTGATAGATAAAACAATATGACTTTTAGGTCTGTTGGCTGTATTATTGACTGAAAGTGAGCCTATTGTGTCTCTGTGTCTATGGTTGTTTAGACCTCAACTGTATGTGTTGAACATGGCGAAATCCAGCACAGTTCATCAGTAAAATAAGCCCAAATATAAGATCTACACAGATACTGGGTTCATGGGCTGAATTCACAAGGTTATGAACCAGAACCTTTAGTCAGCTTTAATAATAGAGATCTTTTAACAAGCATGTTCATTACAAAGCCATTTACAGAAAACAAAACACACAAATACAGATAAAAACAACAGATAACAAAAAACGATAGATATACACAAGCACAAGACAGAGAAAAGCAACAGGGCTTTTGTGTGTGTGTGTGTGTGTGTGTGTGTGTGTGTGTGTGTGTGTGTTTAGGTTCACTCCCTTGTGGTCCTAGAAGTTAATATTGAGAGGTGGCGATTCGCCACAGAAACACCGATTTATTTAAATAACGAAAGATAAAGGATATTTGGAGGATGCGGGCATCGATCCCGCTACCTCTCGCATGCTAAGCGAGCGCTCTACCATTTGAGCTAATCCCCCAGCTGACACACAGCGGCTCCGGATGGAGTCTTAAACACCGGCACAGATATCTGCTGCCCGGTGTCTCTGTCCAACTGAGTTACTGTATTTCAGTATCCGAGCTATAAACTGAACTATAAAGTTCACGTTAGCGCCATCTACAGTTTTGTGACACTTCCTATTCTTGATTAACTGAGCTTGTATTTACCAAGGAGTGACGGTTGGCGGCAGCAGCGAACTACGAGTTTGACTTTGTAAAGCAACACTTTCTGTTGTAACGTTAACTGTTGAAAGGTTTAATTCGGTAACTTACCATTGCAGTGTTTGCAAACAATGTAAACCAGTTTAAATTTCAATGGATTTTACATGGTTAGCAACAAAAGCATGTGTCTATCCAAATTAAACTGAGAGTAACGTGAAACCCTTCATTAATGCGATACATGAGTAACGTTAGATTTATATCCATAATTTATATGGTTAAAAAGGCAACAGATACATTTTCTACCAAGGTGGAAAATGAACACCAGTCAGCAGCCAAGCTTGTATTTGTATGTGGCTGATAATGTAGTGTGTCCGTTACCAGACATCTTGAGGCGATACATCCATTATCGGACACGTCCCGACCTAACAAATTGGTTTAATTTTGTCAGAAATTGGACGACGCTCCCCACAAACAATCAGTTGAACAGCATGACAACTGGTAAATAATTCTCCTAACAATAACGTTACGCAAAGCCTATTTTATTTTTCTCTGCTTACCGAAACCGCTAGAGGAGCAACTTGTGGACTCGGCTGAGCACCGGCTGTCTGTCTAGCGCTAGCTAGCTAGCTAAAGTACGCGAACGTTAGCAAGTTCAGCAATGACAACGCCGATATTATCTGAACTAAACAGACCCAACATTACCCAAATTTATATATGCTAATTCCTATTGATTTTTGGGTAACTTTACAACACAGACACTTGGCTCACCTCTGTCATAACCTCTTCATTTCTCAGTCAGAACCACAAGCTAATTTTGGAAACTTCGAGCTTCTGGTGATGAACAACAACAGCACGCGAGCACAGCGCGAGACGTCAGCAACTAGACTAGAACATGACGCAGCAAGAGATAAACTGTCAAATTAGAGAGAAACTGTAAAGTAGGACATAAAGAAACGATAAAGTCAAAGATAATTAACTACGTATACAGTCAAACCTAACCATAAACCAAGAGATTAACTGTAAACAGGTAAATAAACTATGAAGTAAGTTAAGAGCAGGGGTGGGTAGTAACGCATTACAACTAACGCACAAGAGTAAAAGGAACGAGTACTTTTTTTTTTTTTTTTAAGGAACGAGTACTTTTAGTTCCTTTTTTTAAACTGTACTTCTACTCTTTACTCGAGTATATTTTTGAGCCAGTAATCTACTTTTTACTTCACTACATTTGCCATTTATACCTTTGTTACAACTAGTCTGCTCTAAATGCGGGGATTGAGTGTAGGGGGGGAGAGCGCGCGAGGAGCACCTCTACTGCAGATGCCAAGCTGCCAGCTGCCTGGAAGAAAAATAAGCACCACCTGTCTTTTGACCACGATGCGAAAAACCCAGAACAAGAGGCAGCTTCCAACAAATGGGTATCCCCAAATAAAAAATGTGAATGGAAAGAAGTTTTCATTCTCTAGTTGATTGACTGAGGTCTTGGTACAGGGAGTAATACTACAGAACAGAAAATCTGAGTTTTAATTAATTGTATTGTATTCGGTATCTACTCCATTTTGGGGCTGTAATAGGTTTGGTTACTTTCATAATGTCTGTAAATACTAGAGTTAAACAGACTTATATTCTGTTTTATAAAGGGCTAAGAAAGTGCTGTTTTTTAATTATTTTGCACTGGCCCGCACACCCTAAAAAATATTAAAATGGAAAGTAACTTGTACTTTGAGTAATTTATTACCCAGGTACTTTTTTACTTTTACTTGAGTAGGTTTCTCAAATGGTAATTTTCACTTTTACTTGAGTCATTTTTTATGGGAGTAATTGTACTTTTACTTGAGTATAGATTTTCAGTACTCTACCCACCACTGCTTAAGAGATAAATAGGCTAGCAAAAGATAAACTATAAAGGAAGAAATAAACTGCAGGCTAAGAGATAAATGAACTATAACAAGAGATAAACTATAAACTAGGAGATAAACTGTAAAGAGAGATATAGACCATAAAGTCAGAGATAAACTATAAAGTAAAAATAAACAAATGAAGTCAGATGAATAAATTAAGAGATAAACTATAAGGTATGTGAACGATGTAACTGTAAAGTCAAATACTTATTTCTCCCTCTCCCAAAAGGATAGATAGATAGATAGATAGATAGATAGATAGATAGATAGATAGTAGATAGATAACCACTAAACCAGCTCGATCCTCTCCACCGTCTGAATCTCTGCGAACTCATAGAACAGAGCTTTCTCGCAGCTGAGAGGAAATGGAGAAAATCGCAGCGCCCTGACGATCTCGCTGCCTACCACCTTCTCCTCTCCAACTTCACCTCTGCTGTGTCAACCGCAAAGACTTCCTTCTTCATTACTGAAATCCAGTCTTCTGCCTCCAACCCCAGTAAACTGTTTTCCACCTTCTCCTCCCTCCTCAACCCACCCTCCCCTCCCCTTCCCTCTTCCCTCTCAGCTGATGATTTTGTCACCTACTTTGCTAAGAAGGTGGATGACATCAGCTGTTCCTTCCGTCATCCAGCCACTAACAACACTATTCCTTACTCCAAACCTGCTTCTCTGCCCCTTGTCCTTGGGCTTGCCTCCTTCTCTACCCTCTCCCCAGAAGATGTCCTCACACTTGTCAGGTCTAACCGAGCCACCACCTGCCCCCTTTGATCCTATCCCTTCCACTCTTCTCCAAACCATCTCCACCGACATCACTCCCTTCCTCACTACCCTTATCAATTCCTCTCTGTCCTCAGGCCTCCAGCTGCTCTAAAGACTGCCAGAGTCAAGCCTCTTCTTAAGAAACCCTCCCTTGACCCTGCTGCTATCCAGAACTACAGACCTGTATCTCTTCTCTCATTTCTATCCAAAACCCTTGAGCGAGCAGTTTCCAACCAACTCTCTCTCTATCTCTCCCAGAATGACTTCCTGGACCCTCTTCAATCCTGTTTCAAGGCTTCTCACTCTTCTGAGACTGCACTCCTTGCTGTCACAGAGACCCTGCACACTGCCAGGGCTTCATCCCTCTCCTCTGTCCTTGTCCTCCTTGACTTGTCTGCTGCTTTTGATACAGTTGACCACCAAATCCTTCTCTCCATCCTATCTGAACTGGGAATCACTGGATCTGCACACTCTTGGTTTGCATCCTATCTATCTAACCGCTCTTACCAGGTCTCATGGAGGGGATCTCTGTCCAGACCCTGCACTCTTAACACCGGTGTCCCTCAGGGCTCAGTCCTGGGGCCCATGCTATTCTCTCTCTATACTAAATCCCTCGGCCATGTGATCTCCTCTCACGGCTTCTCCTATCACTGCTATGCCGACGACACTCAACTCTACCTCTCCTTCCCCCTCTCAGATACACAAATCGATGGACGCATCTCCGCATGTCTCAAAGACATCAGTGCTCGGATGTCTGTGCACCACCTCAAGGGTTAATCTTGAAAAGACGGAGCTACTCTTTCTCCCAGGGAAAGATTGCCCTCTCACAGACCTCTCCATCTCCATTGACAACACTACTGTGTTGCCCTCTCAGACTGCCAAGAACCTCGGGGTGATCTAACCAGCTGTCCTGCTCTGCCTACATTGCAGCGACAACCCACTCCTGTAGGTTCTCCCTCTACAACATCTGCAAAATTTGTCCATTCCTTACGAGGGAAGCGGCTCAACTCCTGGTCCAGGCACTTGTCATCTCCCGCCTGGACTACTGCAACGTTCTTCTGGCCGGGCGACCCTCTGCCATCAGACCTTTACAGTGCATTCAGAACGCTGCAGCCCATCTGGTGTTCGATCAACCAAAACTCTCTCGCGTCACTCCCCTCTTCCGGTCGCTTCACTGGCTTCCCATCTCTGCATGCATCAAATTCAGGACACTGGTACTCGCCTACAGGGCAGTACACCAGACTGCCCCTCCCTATCTACAATCTCTGGTCAGGTTCCAAACCTCGCCTCGCTCCCTCCGCTCCTCCACCCTCGCAGGTCGCCTCGCCCCTCCATCGCTACGTGGGCTCAGAAGTCGCTCATCCCGGTCGCGACTCTTCTCATCCCTGGCGCCACAATGGTGGAACGAGCTCCACCCCCTTCTGTCAGGACGGCCGAATCACTGCCCATCTTTCGGCGGAGACTAAAGACACATCTCTTCAGGTTACACCTGGACCCTTCTTAAACTTAAGAAAAAAAAAAAAAAAAAAAAAAATTCAATGAATGCTACTTATTTCTATTAAAAGTCTTAGCTGATGAAGACTGTGATGCACAGTTGGTTTCACTACTGGTGACAAAATGTACTATTGTAAGTCGCTTTGGACAAAAGCGTCTGCTAAATGACGTAATGTAATGTAATGTGATAGATAGACAGACAGACAGACAGACAGACATGTGACAGATATTTTGGTCTAAATGAGGACTGGACACTTGTGGGTGTTTATAGGTCTTCACTGCTGGTATTGCACATATTGTCTATACAGATATTGCTCACATTTACTGTGTATCACTGCTTCTACAAATGAAAACATATTGGGAATTACTTAATTGCTGTTTTAATAGTTACAAATGTACCATACAGTTTCTGTTGCTATACATCTTTAAAAGAAAACATGGTGAGAGTGAATTACTTCATGATATTTCTGAGAGCTTTGTTTTAAATCAACTACAAATGAGCTTCTACATTTTTCTCTGTCACCAGGTACATTAACTCAAACGCAAATGCCCTTTTCTAATATCTAACATATCTTTTCTTGTCCTCCAATAAACATATAACCTCTAAATATCGTTTAATATCACTAATGGGTATTTGGGAGAATTACAGAAATTTGACACCAATAGGAAGTACAAGCTTTTCTTTAAATTTTAGCTGATACATCAAAAGAAAAAAGAAAAACAACAGCCGTTAATGTTCTTTATTTCTCGTATGATGGATGTTCTTGCACCATCAGAGGCTTGTGTCAATGAATAATGAACAGTACTTCAGGTTGCTGTGTACTCAGGAAGCCATGTGTGTGTGTGTTCATCTCCTTTATAAAGATGGTGAGCGGACCGCAGCGACCTGCCGCTCCGGTCCAAACCCCTGAAATAGAACAAAGCTGTGATCTGCTGGCATGTGGCAGCCGGCTGCAGTAATGCCACCGGGCCGCATTTAGAGCATGAGCACACTGTCGTCGTCATAACACACTCACACACAGCGGGACGAGGAATGCTGCTGGAAGTTTCCGGGAGGGTATAAAAAGCAGGGAGGCACGGACGGAAGGGCAGAACAGACAGAGAGACAGAGAGGGAGAAAGACCCCAGAGCAGCCGGGACCAACGCAACTACAGACAGAGGGAGAGACAGCAGAGCAGCCGGGACAGACACGACTACAGACAGAGGGAGAGACAGCAGAGCAGTCAGGACAGACACGACTACAGACGAAGAGGCGAAGACGCCAGACCAGCTAGAACCAGAACCAAACGAAATCTTTCCCCAGCCTGAAGACAAGATGCTGTGTCCCAGTGTGTTCCAGCCGTCCCCCGTCTCCATGAGGCCCTTCCTGGACCTCCACTGGCCCGTCCGCAGCCTGTGGCCGGAGACCAGGCCGCTGTTCTTCCAGATGGAGCAGGAGATGATCAGACACATGCAGGAGATGAGGCAAAACATGGAGTTCATGGAGAGGCTCCACCAGAAGATCTTCGAGGAGATCGACCAGTCCTCCTCCTGCTCCTCGGCCGTTTTCAAACCCATCTCCTTCCAGGTGGGGCCGGACAGCAACACGTTCGCCCTGACGCTGGACACCAAGGAGTTCACCCCCGAGGAGCTGTCTGTCAAGCAGGTGGGCAAGAAGCTGAGGGTGAGCGGCAAGACGGAGAGGAAGCAGGAGGACGGGAAGGGCTCCTACTCCTACAGGTGCCAGGAGTTCAGGCAGGAGTTCGACCTGCCGGACGGCGTGGATCCCGAGGCCGTGTCCTGCTCGCTGGCGGGGGGGCAGCTGCAGATCCAGGCCCCCAGGGAGAGTGTGTCGGACGGGAAGGAGCGAGTCGTCCCCATCAGCTTCGCCCCGGCCCCGCCAGCCCTCACCTCCCACCAGACAGAGGGAAGCAGCGCTGCGAGCGACGGCTCCACAGAGAGCCTGAGCAGGACAGACTGAACCACACTGTTCACCTTAGACCAGAAATAGACAATGGAATTAGATCTTTATCTGTCCATTATCAATGTTGTTTTAATTGTAATTTGATGGATATGGGGAACTCTTAATGATGCATACTGTTGTGGACACAATGAAAGCAAATATTCCTTTCTTGCACACTTTTAACAATAAACTATTTATAGTAAACGTCTACTTTGTTGCATGGTTATGTTTCAAGTGTCAGAATTGTTTTTTATCACAGCTCCTGGTTTAGTGGGAATGTCCAGTATCCTGTTAGTCATGTGGCAGGATGAAGGTGCACCTCTTTTAGTCGCTAAGAAACCATTTTGGATGCTGATGTATGATTCTGAGTATTTCAAAAGCCTTCAAATTATATGTTAATAGTTTGATTAGGTCAATTTAAAATCCATCATAATTTGCACTCAAATTGCTGGATTCACATTCCAGAGTGCGAGCCGTTACACCATGCAACCTCTTGCAGAAATGTGGATGATCAAGAAACTTGGCCAAAGTTTTAAGAACAACATGACTCCATTTTCATCACTAACCAGAAGTCACAATACTTCAATAAAGCTTGACCAGAAATGGACCTTAAAGCTTCTCGCTCCATAGGAAAGAATTAGAACAGTGAACCAAGGAGCCAGGGATAAAACTCCTGGCTTCGCTTGCTTTCACTTGTTGGACTGCCAACTTTAGCTGTGATCATCTAACTGTTGTGATCATGTGGTGGGACGGTAGTGAACACAGCTGCCTGTCATGTACGAATGCCAGAGGAAGTTTGCCTCAATTACAATCCCCTTTGTAACCGAGCTTTGAATCCAGCTGAGGACAAAACTGTGAATTATCAAACTGCAGGCAGACAGGAATGAATGAATGAATGAATGCATACATACCTTGAATAGCTGACATTTCCCTTTCAGTAGGAAGAATTTTCTTAGGCAGAGAAGATGCAATATGACAAATATATCTAACATAGTACACTATACTCATAACCATTGATTAACATATCAAACATTTATTCAAACAGCTCCACTTTCCCAAGTGTCGGGAAGGGGGAGTGACTGCCCTCCTTCATTTCTGCACCACAGAACTAGAGGATAGAACTACAGTTAAGATGGCTGCCGCAGAATGTCAAAGTTTTGTTATGTTATGTTATGTTATGTTATGTAGGCCTACATTTTGTTTGATTTTACCTACAATTACTGGAAAATCTAATAATTACAGTTGTTGCAAGGTTTAGGCTACATTATTAGGGTTGATTTTTAAAAATATCACTGAAGATATCTTTGTCCCACAGGTATTAAAGGGTAACTTCGGTATTTTTCAACCTATTTTCCCAACTTTTTGTGTCTAAGTAACTAAAGGGGACAACAATTTTTGAAATTGGTCCAGTATTGAGCGAGATCGCTTCAGCCGGCAGCCGCGAAACGAGCTGCAATGTAATCCGACGGAGCAAATCGCACCGTCAATGTTCGTCCACTAAAAGTTCTTGTTTTTGCCACTGACAGGCTCAGATTGTTATTATAAGTGTCTGACAACATTACGGAAAAGACCCTATAGAGAAATGAAACGTTGTTCTTTACCTTTCGCTTGATCCGGTCTGCGTGTAACTTCTTGCAACAACTCAACTCTCGCGAGACTTGAGCGAGAGTTGGTTACACACAGACCGGATCAAGCGAAAGGTAAAGAAAAACGTTTCATTTCTCTGTAGGGTCCTTTCCATAATGTTGTCAGACACTTATAATAACAATCTGAGCCTGTCAGTGGCAAAAACAAGCACTTTTAGTGGACGACACAAAAAGATGGGAAAATAGGGTCCAGGTTGAAAAATACCAAAGGTACCCTTTAAGACTTGCAGACTGATCATAGGTTTTGTTGTGCTGCTAAATAGTCCAAAGTTTAGATCATCCACATGTAAAGGAACACTGTGCAGCTTCAGAGGCCTCCAGGCCCTGTGGTTTGGGGTATGAGCTTCAAAAGGCTTCAAAAGGCCAATGAATGCCATGTATTGGGTGACACAAGACTAATTTAGTTTGAATAACATCTATGCAGCTCAGCAGGTTCAGATGCTCTGCCACTGTCAAGGCTGCTGCAGGCCTCCATGGACGGAAAACACCATGAAGCGACCCTGTGACCCTCATATCACTGCCTTTCTTTCTTTCTGCTCTCTTCTCCCTTCCTAAACACTCTGCTTTCCTCTTTTCACCTCATCAATTTTTTTCCTTTTATCTTCTATCTTTCTCCTCTGCTCCTCCAATCACACAGGGTTAAACACCTTGCTGTAACCAACCAGGACCCAGCTCTTCAGCATCAACACCCCCACCTCCTGTGTGTGTGTGTGTGTGTGTGTGTGTTATGGAGGTGGTGCCCATGTCCCAGCAGAGGAACAGTGGCACCGCTGTGTGGCTGTAAGTTGTAAGTAGCACTGGCTCCTTGATGTGCTTCAGTCTCAGTAATGTTCTCCCAGATGTTTGATGACTGTCACTCTGACCGGACGTTTGTCTCCATCGTTGTCGACCCCACTCTTCTCTTCTCTGCTCGCCACCATGCAGCCGTGCATTGTGGGAACACCTGCCTCCACCCACATCGCGGTGAGTTTTGGCTGTGGGTGCAGAGTTTCTCTACCGGGCGCTTTGACAGGAAACCAGCCGTCATCTGGAGGCTTTTAGCGTTACTCTAAAATCATACGTGGCTAGTAATATAGTCAAAGTGGATGCTGAATTTTGGAATTCATCATTCACTGTGGCTGGTGGATCAAAATAACAGTTTCCTGTCCTGCATTACAGCCTTAAAGGAACAGTTCACCCCAAAATGAAAATTCAGTCATTATCCTCTCACCCCCATGTCAGTTCACTACAGATGTTTTTACAGCTCCAAAACTGCATAAAGTGTCCATCAAATGTCTCCAAACAGCTCCAAACTCAAGTGTTTTGTGGCCAAAAGATTGCACTGTGGGTCCAAAAGTCCAATATTCACCTCATTATCTCCTTTATTTTCCTCACTGACTGTTGAGTAAAACGTGCCAACAGTCGCCCTGCAGCAGCAGAGTCTCCTGCCAGAGCGCTGCAGGGTGACCAGACGCCGTCAGTGAGAGAAATCTAGGAGATAATGAGGTAAACTGTCATCATTTGGCTACAAAACAAAAAATAATTGCAAAATAATTTCAAAATAATTGCGTCATTAACGGGATATAACGGTTCTAAAACGGGCTTGTTTTCCTAGTGATTGACAGGTCGACGATAACGGACCAATAGGCTGCAGCTCTGTGTCGACCCTCAGTTCACTTGCTGCTCTGGCTCCAAAAAATGTCAACATGGCGGCGATCGTAAAACCCGACCTTTGGGCTTCAAAACGGCCCTTCAGAAACCTGTGGTGAAGAACACTCACTACTACATCTGTTGTTACAGTTTATGGGGTGAACTGGCTGTTTGGTTTTCCTACAAATTTCAATGGAGTTTCCACTTACATGGGTGAGTAGATGATGAATGAATTTTCCTTTTTTTGCATCAACTATTCCTTTAATTCTTACTTCTCCCATATGGGCTTGAGTCCTAGAAGTGCTGCTCCTGGCAGACTTTCACCAGGATCCTATGCAGTGAAGACAGGTGAGCTGTAAGACTTTGTTCAGATGTAAAGAAACTCTACAGACGAAGATAATAAAAAAAAATCACAATATGCCAGTTTTTCCCTTTCTTTGTAAAATAATTTTCAATAAACTTAATTTATTCACAAACTGCTTTTGAAATTGCCATCATTTTTTTTTTAACACATACAATAAAAAACATTTCTAAAAGACAAGAGATGGCCTGCCCCGAGTCTCTCAACTAGCATCTTTACACAACTGGGTTTCAATGAAGGATGGCCGCTGTGGTTTACTATATTACAGTGTGCCATCCAAATACAGTGGTCTCTTCCATGTCGAAGTTCTTTTTTTAAACGCATCAAACACAGTGCATTCATTACCAATGTCAACACATCTCGCTCTTCTCAGAAGTCTGAGTTGTATAGATTAGAAATATTAAGAAAAACAGCAGAAAAGAATGAACAGAATGACTAAGATTTAACAGCTACAGTACACAATTCCATTTCTTCTCCATAGTTGTCATTTCCGTTTTTTTTGTTTGCTTTACAGAATAGATTATGTTAATTTAAGGCTTATGCTGAGTGTTATGGACCGATCAACAGAAACAAAGCAGGGGTGATTTGGAGGGGGGTTGTGTGTGGGAGGAGGGGGGTCGGGGGTGGTGGAGAGGTGGTGGAGGGTTGGGTGGGGTGGGGGGGGGGGTGCATACCACTTGTAGGCATCAATCATTCTTATTATTGGTGATGGACGCAAATCTTTAAACTGCAATTTTTGTGTCGTGTTCTTCTTTTTTCTTTATTTTGACCAACTGAAAAATTGGCCTGGCCTTGGAAAAGATTTCTAATTTGAATCTGAGTCCTTCAGCCTGAGACTCATGAAATCTATTGATTCATCTCAAAACATCATGGTCATCAATCTGGGAATAAGGTTTTTCCTTAATTTGTGAAAAGTTGTCTTTTTGGATATGCAAGTTTGTCTTGATATTAAATCTGACAGCAGTGGTGTGCCCCCCGCCCCCCCTGCCAACCATTGTTTTTATATGACAACATGAGTGAAGAGATCAGGCGGACTGCCCAAACCCCCCCCACCCCCCCTCTCTCACTTGTTAAATATGAACACACAGTATTAACACGAGGTAATACTGAGCCAAGCACAGATATTCCATTCTTCACAGCCAACGTTGACCAAGTGAGAGGGATACTGCGACATTTTAAATTTGGGTTATTTTTCTTCTGTAGTCACATTTTCAGCACAGAGCGTCTGCGTTGGGACTTCAGTTAACTGTCAAAACACCTTGCTAGCATTTGTCACCTAAAGTAAAGGAAACTAACAAGCTAGTTTGTGGCCAGCGGCTGGCCTACAACCACCAGCAGGCGGTTTCTCAGTTGACTGGAACACCAAGTCAGAGACGTTTTCCCCCCACAATGTGACCGAAGAAAAATAACATTAAAATTCAAACTGTCATTGTGTCCCGTTAAATCAGACACACAGACAAGCTTTAAGCAGCCCTCCAACATCCTGACCAGCCGCTCCACACAGTAAGAGCTTGAACTGTAACCGGCTGCAGTAACTGCTTCAACTGCATAAAACCAAACTCATCTTTTACAAAATGACAAGCACTGCATTTTGTTTTTAACAAATCTTTGCAATTTTAACAATAAATGTTTCAGTCCAGTGCTGCACGAGCAGATCACTGCCAGCTTGACCTTTGTCTAGCAATTTTCAGAAATCTTTACTTTTCATGAAAATAAACACAGAGAACACTTTGGCTTAAATAAATAAAAAAAAAAGCACCACTAAACCAAGTATGTGTAGTCACAATGTTGACAGAGGAAACCCAGAGGGATTCTGCAGAGACTGATTAAGACTTGTCTGTGAGATAATCCTGTAGAAATGATTCAGGTCTTGACAAGCAGACAACTTTCCTTGACAATAATGTGGAAGTTTAGTGACCAGAACTGGGACCAAAATCCACTGATCCCAAATCAGTCCAGGAGTTAGTTGTTCACTTCCAGCTTGTCACTCAACCTGGTCATTTCTAGACAGTCCAGCCTCCTGTGGTCCTAGCCCTGGTTTTGTAAAATAAATTAAAAATTACATCTTGGCTCTGAAATCAATTTCATTGGTGTTTTAGTGCAGAAGCATTGACATTTTGATCATTTTAGTCTGTTATTATGTGTCTTTTGGCACGTTTAGCACTCGCAGTGTGGGCAGAGTGTTTCTGGTGCTTCAATTAACCAAAAAACATCATGTTAGCATTATTAGCATCACTTATTCACGCTAGCTCGTTACTATGTGGCTAGCAGCGCACATAGTCTTAAATGAGAAATGCTAATGATGCTATCAAGCCATTTCAGGGCAGCTGAAGGACCAATACAGCACCTGGTGATGAAAATTAACCAAGTCAAGTTCAAAATGTCAAGATATCACTTTAACATTGATCGTTGGTTACTGTTAAGCTGTTGAAAGAGTTCTTTTGGATTCCAAGAAAAGTCTAGATCACCACAACCTGCTGTTGTTTTCACAGTGGATGATCCTACAGGCTACTCTAAGATCTCAGGGCTTGGAGGCTGCTGGGAAACCAGGAGCTGGTCTGTTGGACAGCGCACACACACACACACACACACACACACACACACAGACAGACTATGAGGGAATTAGCTGGCACTTCCAGCATTCAGATTTCATTGACAAGAATGTTTTCAGCTACTGGTAGTGGAATGTGTGAACACTCAGATGGAACAACAGCATCAGTGGCTACCTGCCCTCAGTGAGGTCTGGCAGGGCCGCACCGCACCGCGACACCGCCCAGAGGATCACCATGCCACACTCTGACTGCACCCCCCTTACACACACCTGTTGGTGTGTGTGTCGTTCCTCTCCACCTCCGTTCAAGATAGAGCCATGGAACAACAGCCAGAACACCATTTGGTGGACGCTTTACAGTACCATGCGTCCATGTTGTTAGTATCACTGCAGTGAGAATGTGTCAGTCTCAGTGCCTTGCTCTACCCACTGAGCCACCCTCATCTCTGCTCCATCCTTAGAGCTATGCAGGACCACTGTATGCATATCGGCCTAACAGCATCGGTGGTCATGGAGGATGTTGCCTTGTTACTGTACATCTGTGATACTAAGATTCTAACGTATCTAAGTATTGTATTAAAATGTATGGATCATGAGGGAAAATAGCTTTGTTGACATTAAATATGAAAAAGGACGAGACAAACTAGCAAAAGAGCTGATTAACTTGCAAGTTTGAACCGTTGGCTTGCTTCTGTACCAAGGATTGCTCCAACCATCGACTATTTATGTATAAATATTTTCCTGTACTCTTCCCATGCTACCATGTAGGCTGCGCTCCTACAAGTAAAGTCATGCTACTTAGGAAGCTGAAAGAAGAGCACATGTGACACTTGAGATTCAAAGGAGAGAACAGCGTTTTAAATTATTTTCATAAAGCACGCTCCATGGCTTCTTTCCTAGTCGAAGCCCTGCATGGTTCCATGCTCATACTTGGTAAAAACTTGGGCTGGTATTGTATTATAGGGTAAAATTGTAATGGTATTGTAATACTTGATCTTGTATATAGTTGTAGGATAACCAACTACCCTTATATTCTGTCTGGGACAACGTTGCAGATTAATTTAATTAATTTGAGGGACGGTGATACTTGGTCTGTTAAAGAAGCGTTGTGAGCTAAAATGACAGATTTGTGATACTTGGTCTGGTGCTACAGAGTCTGTGGCATGGCGATAATGGTCTAGTATCGAGGGTCACGTTGCAGTACGGTGACAGCCCTATCAGACAGTAGTGTGTTGTAGACAGACTCAGCAGCAGTGTGTTGGAAGCTCCCTTGGACACCTGGATGCCATTAAGCAGGGATGCTGAAGGGAAACCTTGACAATCTGATTTTCCTTTCCAGTCAAATACTGCATTTGGACCTCAATTACCTTAAAGGAATTCTGCACCCAAAAATGAAAACGTTGTCATTATCTACTCACCATCGTGTCAGGCGAAACACAGGTGAAGGTTGTATGTCCACATAACGCACAGCGAGTTAGCTAGCGCAGCTCCATTTTAGCCTTCTCCAAAACAACAGAAAACTGGAAACATGTTCTTTAGAGTCCCAAAAAGGGCAAAAATGACCATAAATTTACTCCAAACAGTTCCTGCAGCATAATCCAAGTGTTCTGAAACCAAACGATTGCACTATGAGCCTAAAAGTCCAATATTGACCTCATTATCTCCTGGAGCTTCCACACTCCAACAGTCACCCTACAGCAGCAAGCAGACGCTGTCAGAAATATTGTAATTATGGGTAGAGTGTGCGTGAAGGACCCGATAAAGTTGTAAATACAAATACAAAAGTTGAATTTTACATGATATCCAAGATGCCAAAATGTGACATTCTCACATTTAGTAACTTTTAATATGCAACAACTTTAACCAGTAAACTTGCGTGTGAATGTTCTCCTCTTCATTCTACTGCTGCAGCACAAAGTAGCTCTGTACCACTTGGTTTCTAAAATAGTCACCAAAAAAGCTACCTTTATTTCAGGGTCCATTTTGTTTTTTCTGACTAAAAAGTATTTGATTATGCAATCAATTTATGACATTTATGAGGACAACGTAAAGGCAGCAAGGCTCTTCATCACTGTAGAGCGACCTGAACTCCATGAGGGGAAAATCTAGGAGATAATGAGGTACTTATTGGACTTTTGCACTAACAGAGTGATCGTTCGGCTACAAAACACTTGGATTATGCTGCACAAGCTGTTTTGAGTAATTTTATGGTTGTTTTTGCCTTTTTTTGGAACTCTGAACAAGTTCCTGGCCACTTGTGTTGTTTTGGAGAAGGCTAACACGGAGCTGCGCTAGCTAACTCGCTGTGTGTTTTGTGGACATACAAACTTCATTTGTGTTTCGTCTGACATGAGGATGAGTAGATAATGAGTCATTTTCATTATGGGTTAGGAACTATTCCTTTAAGAATGGCTTGTTGGCTTGCAGCTAGCGATACTTACTGGTTTCAATCAGGAATGCTAACAATGCAAAGATGAAATTTTTAGGGGCAATTGAAGGACAGATGCAGAAATGATTTCCCTACAATATGACAAGTACTCCGGGGAGAAAAGTTGCCAACTGGATTTCAAAATGTCAAGGTTTCCTCTTAATGTAGGGCGCAAAGGTGACCGATGTTACTCTCAAGATCCTCACTTTTTAAAAACATCTTTCAAATAGCAGAAATCTTACAAAAAGCAGCCAGGAGGATTCCAAGTGTGAAGTCACAGCGCTGAGTCTAACGTTATTGGTGGTAGTCAAATCATCACTGTTGTCGTCAATCAGCTTCAGTTTACCCCAGCTCATCCAATGAGAGAAGGCGTTGTTCCTGAGAGCCCTGCTGATTGGTGGCAAAGAGGCCTGGGGGCCCAGGGATCAGAGCGTTGGGGCAATGGTAGTCGAGGAAGAGGGAGAGGTTAAGATAAATCCAAAACAAAAAAACAGAAACAAAGAACAGCCTTCCATTTACAAATACGTCAGTTTTCTTCTATTAAGTTCAAGTCTAGTTCTGTACAGTCCCTCTCAAACACAGCCTGCTGGGCCGCCTCGCGCTCGTCGGGGTCCTCCTCCTCCCCTTCGTCGTCCTCGTCCTCCCCGCCCTCTTCGTCGCTCTCGCTCAGCGGTCCGATACTGGTCCTGCCCAGGCCCTCGGCCGGGGAGCAGGAGCCCCGGAAATCCCCCAGGAAGGGCTCCAGGCCCATGCAAATGTCCCCGCCACAGGCCAGCCTGCCTCCGCCTCGCTCCAAACACTGGGGGTCAATGCTGCGGGTCTGGTGGACGAGCAACACCGGAGAAAGAAGATTAGGAAACATGGACAAAAATACTAGAAGTTCAACATTTCGCCTGTGATATTTTGCAGCAGTGCTGGATGAGGATCATTTTGTTTTGGTTCAGTGTCCAGGACTTTTGACATGACGTGCCATACTGACTCCTGAACTGAGAAATACCATATCCATATATTTCCTTGTTTCCTTATTCAAACTCTGAGTCTACCAAAGCGTTTTTTTTTTGCTTCTGGGAGAGTTCAAATTGTATGTTTTTCTTGCATTCTTTTTTTCAGAATGGGTTCAAACTACTAGCCCATAAAGGTTATTGTGTTGTTGCTTATTCTTTGGGTCTTCAACTCAGTTGTGCTTATATAACCACTGATGCTTCATTACTAAGCTTTTCCTGGAATTGAACAGAGAACTAAAAAAACTTTTATGCTGAAATCTTTGGTTGTTGAGCAAACATCCTGAAATCGAGAGAGGAGGAGAGTAAGACTCTTTTTCTTTCCCTTTTTACATGGGAATATACTTTTCCTGGGATTGCTGTAATCTGTGTATTAGTAAATGCATTAAACAGAAAAAAACATACTCAACATTGCAGAATGCAGAGCACACTTTCAGACCGTGCAGCTACCTGTGTCATCTTGGTGAAGTCGAGGACGGGCCGGGCGCAGGGCCTGTCGGGGTCGCGGCGCCTCTTCAGGCCGGGTTTGAGCAGGAGCAGGTCGCAGGGCTGGGAGTGGCAGCGCGGCAGCTGGGGCGGCAGGGCGCGGCGCAGCGACGACGGCGTGCTGCAGGCCGAGGAGGGCGAAGCCGGCACCGGGGCGCCCATGGCCGCTCCCGCGATAACGGAGCAGCCCGGGGGAGGCGCCGCCGCGTGGGTCGGCACGGGAGGCGGAGGCAGGAAGGTGGAGGCCGCCGAGTCTCTGATGAGCACCGGGGAGAGGGAGAAGCGCCTCTGGGGAGGGGGAGGCGGGTGGAGGGGTGAGGGAGAGGAGGAGCAGGAGGACGGGGAGGGGAAGAAGCAGCAGCAGGCTCCGCCCCCCGCCGCCTCACTGGGGTCCCAGGGGAAACTCCAGGGCAGCGGGGAGTCGGGGGACAGCGCCAGGCTGAAGAAGGTGGGGCTGGACGAGGAGTGGAGCGAGGAGTTCAGGGACGAGCTGGGGGCGCGGAGAGGGCAGGGGCCTCCCCCCGTGGCTCCTCCTCCCATACCGCCCCCTCCCGCCATGGCCCCCCCGCTCACGGCCCCTCCTCCCCCGCCCACCCCTCCGTGGTACTGCTGGCGGCTGACGGGAGTCCAGACCCGCGAGGCGCTGGGCCGCCAGGTGTAGCGGCAGCGCGACAGGTCCTCGGGCACCGACAGAGAGCGGCAGTGGCGTTTGGGGGGCGGGGGAGGGGGAGGGGGGAGCCCGGGGCCGGGAGGGGCCGCCGCTCCGGGGAGGGACAGCTCGGACGCTGAGGTGCTGGGCGCCAGGGGCCGGTGCTGCTGGGGGTGAGGGGGGGGAGGCTCCAGAGGGTCCCCCCCCTCCTGCAGGTGTGCATCTGGGGGCACCAGGGGCACGGGGCCGGGGGGGAAACTAGAGCTCAGCAGCCCCCCCTGCAGGCCGGACTTGGAGGGAGGGCACAGCTGCCAATAGCTGCTCTCTGAGACGGAGGGACAGGATGATTTGTAGTTAGAAGGAAAAACAGTCAAAATGTTTCAGTCGCTTGGTCCTCACTGACAGCATTGGTGTTAACTGATAAGGAATTTATTAGCAAGAAAGAGCAAAAATTGATTTTAAAGATTAGAATGACGTTACTGTATTGATTAGAAGGACAGTATTACTACAAAGCCAGTCAGAGTCTGGCATTTTGTTTGTTATCCAGTTCAGGTGCGTCTTTGGTTGTCATATAGGCTACAAGTTTTTTGTTTTGTTTTTTTTTACCTCACCTGCACAAATGTTTCGTTTCTCATTTGTTATTTATATATACAAATACTGAAAGAGTTGGTCTTTTTCCATCTTTTTTTTTGCCAGAACGCTTACATAGTAGTAAAAAAAACATAAGCGTTGATTTCCACGGTATACTACATCCATAATGAAAAGAAATCACCACCTCAAGTTCTTCCTTCAATGTCTACAAAATCAAGAGGTTCCAGTATATAATAGTGTTACCATTTGACAGTTTGTTTAAATTCTGTGCTGGCAGTCAAGAGTCGGTGTCACTTGAGAGAAATGAGGTTTAATTTTGGGACAAAACTTGAAATACTCACCAGGCATCAAGCCATCTGGGGGCCAGCACTCTGCGAGGTTTTTAGGGTCCAGCAGGGACTGAGGAGACAGACAGACAGACAGGATGAGTTCACACACTCCGGTCCAATCAGATCCACAGAGGGCTGCAGTGCTCTTATTTTTTAACATAGATACGTATAACATGATTATATGGGCAGTTGTGCTGTAAATGTAAGTGTGATTGTTATGGCTTGTGGTTGGGCCGGGCAATAAGGCCACATGATGAGTTTTCATTGTATTTCAATTTTTTCTAGCTGAGGGGGGAATTTTCCAGCTGTGTGAGTGTGTGTGTGAAGGGGGGGGGGGGGCTGCAGCTCAATGAATGTAAAGGAAACACACCAGCAGACTGTTTCCCACAGAGCTTTATAGTCACAACGGGCCACTTTAACAAAAGAACCCCCGCCTTGACTGGAAAACCCTATGAAAATCCATAACTCCATTATTCATCCATTCATTTTCATTGAGACCTAAGCCATGTTGAGCACAGCGCCCTGACAGCGACATTGCGAGCAACAAGGAGCATATTTTGAGAACATGACATGGTGGGCGAGCAAAGCAACAACTTTAGCTAACGTTAGCGGCAGAATATCAGCAGACTGTGAAAGTTAACATTAGCACAGAGGATGAACAAGTGCAACTGCAACCCAAGACTTTTGCACTTTATTTTTCTCTGCATTTGCCGGTAGCGTTAGTAAATAAGCTCCAAGCACAATACAGACTAACTGAATGGAGTTTATTTAGCTCACAAATAAAAAACACTTAAGTTGTGCACATAACCTACAATGTACATAGTGTACAAAACCTTTATAACACTCCAAAAACACAGAGTCTCTAATGAAAATGTGTATCAATTCATTGAAATTCTACCAGCAATCCCATATTAGAGTGAAGCCCCAGAGCTGAATATGTCACATGACGTCAGAGTCAGGTGAACATACAGCAGGTGACAGAAGAACGAGGAGCAAGAAAATACAATGGTAAATTCAAAATTGTGCTCTTCGTTCTGTTTAACAAAAGGTAAGAAAATAAATCTGTAATAATTAAATATTATGGTTTATGGTCTTTCAATAGAATCATATGGTGATGATATGGTGATTTTGGGAAATCATGACACACAATTCTGTTGTTTGAACTGATGATGATGAGGAAAAACTAATTAGGTATGAAACATTTACTGAATATTAATCAATATGTTTGACATCACACCCTAACATTACCATTCGGGTCAATGGGATGAACATTAATTTGATCATTTGATAGTAATGGGACGATCTGCTTATCTCATGACCAACCAGGATACGATGTAATAAATAAAAGTTCAGCGGCAACAAAGTCTGACTGTGCAGAATTCTGTTTATTTCTGAGACACAAATCTTTCTAGCGATGCCATTGGCTGCTAGAATGTAAACATCAATTTAAAAATGTCATTACAAAGTGACAATACTAAAATTTGGATGGAGAGCTTGTGAAACTGTGATGGTCAAGAGTCTCATTAGTGATTACTACAGCAGAATAACATGGAGCTGATATCACCATTCATGTTCCTGACAGCAGAATAACATGGAGCTGATATCACCATTCATGTTCCTGACACAACATACGGATTGTCACATTTTTATATTGCGATATATTGAATTTCAATATATCATCCCTTCCCTATTATTTTACATGTGATTTTGCATACTTTGCTCGAGTCCCAAGTCAGTCTCAAGTCTCGAGTCAAGTCCCAAGTCTAAATGTAGATTACCAAGTCAAGTCCAAGTCAAGTCCAAGTCATTAAAGTCAAGTCTCAAGTCTAAATGTAGAACAGCAAGTCAAGTCAGAACAAATCAAGAGTCCAGTATCAATTTAATATCTTAAAGAAAACTAAAGGACTTTTCAATGCAATATGGTTTTAATAGCAGGGTTCCCACACCTTCTTAAACATCAAATTCAAGGACTTTTCAAGGACTTTCCAGGCCCAATTCCCTCAAATTCAAGGACCCAACACGGCACAGTTTGAGACACGGATCAAGGTTAATTACTATTACAACACTGAGAATTTTTATAATGAGAACTAGCAGGCTTTACAGAAGCTCACAGACAACAATTAAAAAGAGAGAGAGGCTTGAATGTGTGAACACTTCTCAACTGTGCTGTGTTACAGTGATGGCAGACTATGTGGTCTCTTGAACTTCAATTTCTATTCTTGCACAAAATATATAAATTCAAGCACTTTCAATGACCCATGTCTATTTATGTCTATTTTCAAAAACTTTCAAGGCCTTGATTTTTTTTTCTCAAATTCACAAACTTTCAAGGATTTCAAGGACCCGTGGGGCCCCTGTAATAGGATAAAAACTTGATAAGAGCATCATGAGTTTGATTTCTATAATCAGTTTCAACTTCAATAAATTCAATCATTCCATACAAATTCAGAAAACAGAATTTAAATTCAGTCATCTGCTGGAACAAATCTCATCACTTTCAATCTAAGTCATTTACACAAACACAAGATCTCAAGTCAAGACTTTAGAAACCTTTTCAAGTCATCAGAGTACAAGTCAGAGTCAAGTCCCAAGTCACCAGAACCCAAGTCAAGTCAAGTCTCAAGTCTTCTCTTCATGCATCAAGTCAAGTCTCAAGTCTTCTCTTCATGCATCAAGTCAGTCTCAAGCAATTCAAATTGTAACTCGAGTCTGACTCAAGTCCAGGTCATGTGACTTGAGTCCCCACCTCTGTGTGATATATATCAATATTAAAAAACTCTGATTATGGCGATATTGATTTCAAGCCGTAGCTAAAGCTGCGAGTCGGTCTTACCAGGTAGAAGTCCCCCGGGTGAGCAGGGTTTCCTTCCAGAGTCTGCTTCCTCAGGCCCTCCACCAGCAGCGTGACCACAGCATGGTGGCAGGGGGCGGGGCAGACGGGGCAGACGGGGGAGAGGGGGGAGGGAGGCGGGGAGGAGACAGGAAGAGGAGGAGAGAACAGGGAGGAGAGGGGAGGAAGAGGAGGAGGAGGAAGAGGAGGAGGAGGGAGGGGAGAAGCACGTCCCTCTGTGTGTTGGTCCGTTTGGTCCGTTGCGGGGATGAGGGAGGGGCTTAGGGGTTGGCGGCTCCTCCTCCTTTCCGCCTCAGGGCCAGGTAGCCCCGCCCACTCTCACAAGGACATCGTCAGTCAGCTGTCGCCCCTGGCAACTCACCTGGGGAGGAGGGAGGTGCAGGTGAGCATTTATGCTGTACAGTTCAGACATGTAAGTGAGTATTAACGTGGGAATCCTCAAGATCCTTTTCTAAAATGAAGTCTCCATTTTTGTCCCTCAGCCTCACTGTGGTGTTTCTGCTCTGCTCTTCCCACAGATCACCTGTCAATCAAACAGTGTGGGCGGAGCTTGGATTTTCTATTGATGCAGTTTGAGTTTCTCTTTTCTCTGTCTGTTCAGCCATGGTGGCTATCACTGCTCATGCTAACTACCCAGTTCTTCTTCTTCTGTTTATTACAAACAAACCGGAAACGTAAAACGCATCACTTCCTGTGCGGCAGAGGATTTTTCCCAGGAAAGAGCGACCAGACACCGGCTGTTTAGAACAGACAGAGGAGAAGATTTATGAACTGGAGATATGTTGGATCACTGTTGAGTTAGAGCAGAGGGGCAGCACAGACATTTATATGAAAATGTCACAGATTATTACTGAAGTACTGTACAGTTATACATGTTCAGACATGTATGAATGGAAAATCACCACCAGTCAAATGCTGCTAATTCTGTCTGTTCTATTGGCCATTTTGCAGGATTCCCACGCAATTTTGATTTAAAAAATGCCAGACTTTTTCCAGACCTTAATTTCTTGACTTGAAGACTTTGGTTGCCTTTCAAGATGATTTATGCTTATCACCCAGCCCCCATCAGCGCCACCATATCACTGTAACACTACAGTCTTTACAACAACAAACACAAGAGAGATGACAAGGGGTCTGAAACCATAGAAAATGTGTAGATGTATAGCCTATATATTTGAACCGGACCTATTTTTGGTTTAATACTTTTCCTCACTATTTTGTGCAATTTCCAAACTTTTCAAGGCCTGGAAAAATTATTTAGCCATACATTTTGCGACTTTCCAAACCTACACAGGAACCCTAATTGTGGCCAATCCTACCAACCTTTCCCGATTCTATGAGTCTTGTTGGCTAGTAAAATAATGAAAGTAGCTGGTGAATTCTGGAATATACCATTGTGTGTCATTGTGGCCAGTGGACAAAAAAGGTTGTTTCCTATACTGGTACGTACACACACACACACACACACACACACACACACACACACACACACACACACACACACACACACACACACACACACACTTTCAGGGTCACTGTCACTTAAAAAGAGGGGATTATATGAAATGCAGCAATCTCTAATCGATTTCATCAGGATGAAGTTAGATCAAATGATTGCTGAACTTGAATATTACCTCGTGGTACACTACTGATTTCTACGCAGGGGGGGCGACGATTATTTAGTAAATTCGTCATCAGCGTAACGCTGACAGCACTCAAAGTGGTCGGCCTGAAGATGGTCTCATAATGGTCTTGTCTTGTCACATGGGAACGCTCCAGAAAAAAGAGACTGCTGTGTCCTTAACTGACCCACAGGCCATCACTCTGCAGAGTCCAGGCCTCGTCCAATCACACCGCTCCCTCAAGGTGGGCCACATCCAGAAAATACCATGAAAAATACTGCAAAATACATCTTGATTTACCTCTGAGACACAATTGTGGGACTGCCAGTAGCACCAGAACCAAGCTTAGGGCTAAAGTTAGGACCACAATATGTACAGATTCAGAACGTTGTAGTGATGTTGAACTTTGGTAGTACCTTGGGTTGTATAGCTTGTAAATAGACGGAAAAAAGTGAGAGACTTATTTTTTTTTTACATATATTTATATCTGCTTCGTCAAATTCCTGCCTCCCACCTATTTACAATTATTGGTAAACATATTATTTTCTTCGTTCCATCGGCATAAGTTTCCTCCAACCGGATTTCGGTGTTCCACTTGTTCAAACTGAAAGGTTTAATAAACATAAAGAAAGAGATTCACTTCAAAACAATTCAGCAGCATGACTAGTTTTTTATATATTGTCAAAATCTGCTTTGTCGGCGTTCCTTTATGTGCTAGAAGTGATTTTCAGACTGTTCCTCCATATAATGGCAGTGAATGGAGAGAGAAAAAAAAACACAATTCTCCAGTCTGCTCTACTGGAGCAACAGATCACAGAATCACTGATTTGGGGGTTTTATCATGGAGGAAGAGACACAACCCAAGACTCTACCAGAGTTCAACAGACGTTTAAGAAAATAACCTCAACGACTGCTAGTGAAAAAAGGTTATAGGGGGACACACAGTTATCATCAGCAGCAGGAGCGGCAGTAAGGTCAAAGGTCAGAGACTGTAGGGTTGACAAGACTGACCTAGCTTCTTACTGCTATGAGCCTAGCCTGTCACTCAAGACACTTTGGCCAAATTATCTGTTATCCTTTTTACCAATGTTACCGTTTTAACACGGAAAACAATAAAGAGCCACGATCAAAAGCTGGCGGTCCGGTCTTTTGCTCCATGTTTATCTTTTCATGTGAAATCCATACAATGTAGATGAGTCAGTAGAAAAAAAAAGACTGGCTTCAGCTCCCCGTCCCGATCCGGTTTGACTCTATTCACACAGGCAGACAGCGGACCGAGGGGCAGAGAAAACAGTGATGTTTTCATCCATCACAGAGCGCATGGTAAAAAAAGCATTGATCTAACTTCAGTCAGTCTATATTCAGGCTGTCTGCTGCAGCAGTTGGTTTGTTTGCAAAAAAACATTTATAACAGTTAGGATTTCTTCTGTGAGGCTTCAGAGTGCAACAGTGTTTTCCTTCTACATGGCTCCTGGATGGACACCAATACTCTTCGGTCTGCTCCTAAAGCTTTAATAGTTCTGTTTGTTATTATTATTTTATTACACCATGCAGTACAAATTTGTTTCTTTGCATACAGGCAACATAAATGTGTATATGTGACCACAGAGGTCAGAGCACTGTACACAGGACGAGACAGGCTTCGGTGTCTTAATGGACAGCTGGACAGGGATGAACAGGTTAGCTGTTAAAGGAATAGTTCACCCAAAAAAATATTTTTTTTTTTTTACATAGACCTCTGAGTAGGAGTGTAAACATGGAAACTGGGAAGGGGCGCGTGTTGAGTGTGAACACGTGACGCATGGGTCACATGTTTGTGCACTTTCAAAAACAATGTTTTTATGTAAATATCTTTGGGACTCAAAGTGCCATCGTTTCGCTACAAAACAGTTGGATTATGCTGCACAAGCTGTGTGGAGGAATTTTAGGGTCATTTTTGCCTCTTTTGGACCTCTGAAGAACCAGTTCTCTTCTGTTGTTTATGAGAAGGCTACTAACCTGCTGTGTGTTGAGTGGACATACACACTTAACCGGTGTTTCAACTGAAAAGAGGGTGAGTAAATAATGACAAAATTTACATTTTTAGGTTTGGTATCCCTTTAAGGAACGGTGTCTCTAACTTCCAGGTCATCCTCCATTCCTGTTGGAAACAGTATCTAAAACCTTTCAGAACCAACAATGATTTATTATGACAAACGCAGTTGAGCTAAGCTTTGTAGTTTTGGGTATGGCACTAATGATGTCAGGGTTAGCGGTTCCATTCCCACTGGGCCAACCACAGCAACATGTATGCACTCACAGTGCTGTGGATAAAACCGGCCACTAAACGGCAACATAAATGCAATGCAATTGAGGTTATGGATGAAAGCAGATGTCACTGCTTATTGTGTACACATTTTAACATAAAATATGATGGAAAAAATTGAACAAATCCAAACCACCTCCACCACCCCTGTCGAATTTGAACAAACCACTCACTGAATATACAGTGATACATAATAAATAATATTGTGTACAGATAATTTATATGTCTGACAGGATTGTTAGGAGCCTCATTCATTGAAAGATCTCTTCCATCAGATAGAAAACATACTATATAGTGAATACTGTTGTGTGTCTCGTATAATTTTGGTAGTTGGGGTAATTTAGTGTTGTGGATTAATATCTGTCTGTTTTCATTTTAGTGCAGCTGTAGCTAAAACATCTTTATTTTGATTTTTTTAATGACAAAATGAAAAGCAGTATTTTCAAATCGTCCCATCTAATGAGTGCTGTGGTTAATAATACCGCTATGTGTTTTCCCAGGCAGTGGTGGCCATTGTGCAGCTGCTGGTAGGCAGCCTGTTACCTAGCAAGGTGCCACCGCACTGTGATGCCGGACTGAGGCCGCTTCACGTCAATTGGTGCTAGCTTGTGGCTAACGATATCCATTGTTTTCAATGAGGAATGCTAACACTGCTAAATAGCGGTTTCCCTGCTAAGTCAAACACAAATGCGGAAATATTGTGATGAAAATATAACAAGAGCTTCGTGAAGAAATATAATAGCCCAAATCACAACGTTAAAGAAATCAGTTACATTAGCTAGCTAGCGCTGACTTGTAGCTCAGCCCCATCACTAACATCACATTAACAGTTGGCTTTCTATAAATAATACCCATCACCTCGTTATTACTTTCAAGGTCGGTCCGATAAATTCATCCATTTCACTTGCTCGTACATGCTCCAATAAAATAGCTGGCAAAATGTGCTGACACCTTGACAGCCGGAGAGACGCTACAGAGGAGGTTTGCAGCTAGTGGCTGCAGCAGCGGCTAGCAGCAGCGGCTAACGCTAGCTAACTGACCTGCTACATCAACAGTACTACTCACCCTGCGGTGATTCAAAAACAGCACGATAATCGCATGGCTGTTGTCGTTTCTCGGCCATTCCCCGTTTACAACCCGCTGTAGAAGATTATTCACGAGCAGAACGGCTGTCCGGGCTTCATCTACAGAGCCCGTGGTAATAACGCTGATAATACCGCTGGTAGCCCGACCGGCCTGTTTGGACGCGGAGCAGCATGTTAGAAAAACACGGCGGGCCATGCAGAGTGGGATGCTGCGATGAAGGCATCCAGAGGGCTGGATATTTTCCACTACAGACAGGGAATAATAAGCATTCATTTTGTTAATTCTCAACAGAATGTCATCCTTACCTTGACGGCCGAAACCTCCAGCTAATGGGGTTAACCAGCGAGAATGGATAAACCAATTTGCGGAGCGGCGGCAGACAGCGTCAGGACAGAGTGTGCGTCTCAGATGTATTGACCTAGTATTAAAAAAAGCATAACACCGTGCCGCCTGCCTGTCACAATATCCGAGGTTATCAAACGAATACACGTCGAGAATGAATTAAATCCTAAATGTAACCGGACAGAGCGTGCGCCACGGTGCGCGAGACAAAACAATCATCGCGTACAATCAATTTTCAATGTCGTCTATTTAAAAATAAAGCATCGGCGGCCACACGCCCGTGAGCGATAGGAATTCATAAATAACATTTACGGTGCCAGGCAGGAGGAGGGGCGGCGGGCCGCGGGGAGGAGGAGGCGACACCGCGGCACAGCGGGCTCAACATATTTTTAAATTAAAAATAAAATACCATTCATTATATTCTCTTGACCCGCAGCTGATAACAATACTGTCCTATAAATAAATATAATTCAGGAGGTCTCAGAATTAGCCTAGCGACGCATGCCCGCAAGGATCATGGGACTTGTAGTTTTATGCATGATCAGCGGTTGCTTGTTTACAGCAGGTCTGCGGTTTGCGTTCTCCATCACTTTGTGCCGTGATTTCATTAACAGATACCACATTACACTGTTTGTACACATCGGTTACAGCTCATGATGAGACAGATGCACAGATCCAGATGCTGCTGCTGTGAATCAGCTGCATGTGTCCGGCTGCAGCGGGACACCTGGTGGACGGGGGGAGGATCTCTGTGGTCAAGGAGTGAGCTGATAACACCAAGCTGTAATGCTACAAATAAAATAAATAAATAAATGCAGTCCTCATATGCACTTGGTGTTGGAGCCAACACTGGTGCTAAACAACACAGCAATTACATTTATGTACTGTAGGCCATTTTCTTCCATCATTGTTTGAAATGTCAGATTTCAATCAGTAGTTCAATTATGAATAAATGCAACACTAAAAAGGACCTTATTTGATTTTTTTTCTGAAGAACAGCAATATTTGACTTTCAAGGTTGGTCTGGTCCAGTATAAACTATAACAAAGACAGATTTTAAATATGTAAATGCAAAATACAGGCTGCTAAATTAGAAATAAATGGCCTTTGAGAATTCCTGTGGATGTTTTCCCTTTTTCAGAAAACAAGTCACGTGTTTGCAGTGCTCTGCTCTAAAGTCATGTCTGGAAAGAGCCTGTGGTTGTATAAAATATCTGCTACATGGTTTAAAGTAGAGACAACACCTTGCTGTGAATGTACAAAGTGCTGTAAAATAAAATAAAACGAGTGAGGAGAAGTTAACCCTCCTATTATTTGGGGTCAACTTGGTCTCTAAAAAACATTATTTTTCCAGCTTGATATTTCATGACTTTTCCTAATTTCATGGGGAAAACTGGTAAACATAAAATTGAACATGTTGATGTTTTCAAGGTCCTGTACACATTTTGGTCATTTTGACCCCAAACACAAAAGCCTTATAAAACCAGAGAAAATATAAAAGTTTTACATATATTTTCTCTTTGTTTTGACTCATACTGAGGGAACTTTCCCATGCAATTTGTTGATCTTTAAAAAAAATGTTCCCATGCTTTAGGACCCCAACATAAGACGCACGCACACCATTTCTCTTTGAGCTTTATCTCACCTGGAGATGTCCTGCCCGTAAGCTCCTGAGCTCTTTGAAAGACTATTTTGGTGACCAATTTGCTTTTTATTGGTGTTTTTTTCATTATTGACTAACTGCTATGTGTTACTTGCTGATGTTCTGAAGTGTAAACTTGGGTAACACTTTCAATTACAATCATTTTTTGTAGGTTTAAATTTCTAGGGTCAATTTGACCCCAAACATAAAGGGTGTTTGGTAATTTTAACATAAGAGAGTCGTCAGTTGAGTCCTAATAATTTGCCAATCATACATAAGATTCTCTGTTCAGCTAGGAGGGAATGTAAGCTAGTCAAGATGTGTCAATGCATCATGTTTGGCCAATATCAGATGCTGCGTGTGAAATGGAAAACATGGTCAAGTGAGTTCCAGCCTGAGCAAGAAGCATCTTCACAGGTTTAGATCCATTTACAGTCAACTGACAGAAACATCCCCCACAACTGACTGAAACCCCCCATGTCAAAAATAACTGCTGCCTTGCTTCTGGAAATAAGAGAAATAACACAGCCATCTTGAATTTGGAACACTTTATTTACATCTTTATTAATTTTGCTCTCACATCTTTCAATTTTGCTCTCAATATTCCAAGTTGCACAAAATGACAAAATTGAGAAACACAAAGTAAAAGAAAACTCACAACACAAAGCGACAGCCTTTTTCCCCTCCCCCCCCCCCCCCCCCCCCATCAACATTCTGTTTTTTAGAAAAAACACTGGGAGGTACAAAGAGGAGGGAGCGTGGAGCCTGATCCAGACAGAGAGGAAATAAAATCAAGTATGAACGTGAAGGTGGACAGAAGACAACACAGCCTCAAGAGATGACAGTCGAGGCAACCAGAAAGATCCAAGTGACACCTGATGTTCAGCAAAAAAAAAAAAAAAGGGAAATATTAAAAATAAGTGACATTAAGGACAACAAAATTAGTAGCTATTCCAAGCAGTGCAGAAGTCCCATCCATACAAAACCAAACATGATCTCATGTGAAACAGATAGTGCTCAAACGCTGATGCAGCACCGCCTGTGGTTTAGTGCAAACTAGTATAAAGCTCATGTCAAAGTGCAGCTGTCCATGTTTCGGCGCGGTTCCCTCCATGAGCTCCAAGCCCCCCCCCCCTCTTCTGCCCACAGACGCATTCAGGAGCAACTGGGAAAACTCTAGACCAAGACACAGACGTCCCAACAGCCTGAAGCAGGTTGAGGAGCGGAGCGAGCGTTTGGCTTCACCGACTCCACGCTGCTCTGACTCTTCCCAGTGAGGCCATTCTCGCAACCTTCCCAGTTCCCAGATCGTCTCGAACACGTCTGAAGTCGTCCACGCTCTTGGCGTAGTAAATGCGGATCAAGGACCAGTCACATCCCTGCTGTCATGATAAATCTTCAGCGATCTTAAAAAGACAAGCACACTGAATACTACAAGCCTTAGTGGCAGGAGACACTCGGCGAACAACGCAGCCTCAAGGTTCTTCCGCCACACATTCAAGGTCTACAAGTTAGAAAGTCGAGACAACGGTGACAACACGTCGAGTCTCCTTGGTGACAAAGCTGAAGTTTGGAGATGCTGGGTCCAGAAATCAGAGGTGGGGGGGGGTCGGTCCATGTCAGCCAAAGAGTTAGATGTCGACTGTGACCAATCATGACTTAACCTTGTAAATTCTAGACCTTGAACATCCCATAATGATCAGTATGGATTCCATAGCAGCTGGTCAGAAACCACAGGGACCTGCTGGTCGTCGGGGGGGTGATCTAGGAGCAGAAAACAAGGAGGGGTCAGACAGACTCGGACACAAACTCAGGCAGGGTTGATGCTAGCAGGGAGACAGAGAGGGTTCATCTGGATTTAGGTGGAAAGTAGCTACACCACCAGCCAATTAAGACATGCTGAGCTTCCTTCATGTCAAACACGAAAGCCGTGTTCCTCCTTCACTGAACTCACCTCGGCCATGGTCGGCCTCAAGCAGGAAGCGAAGCCAACCAATCATGTTCTCATTGGTGGTCAGCTGACTCCTGAAGGAGTAGCTCAGGCCGGGGGGGGAGCGAGGAGGACGCAGGCTCCGCTCGGCCTCCTGGGAGAAACCACAGTGTCTTTAGTCACCAACAACAACAACAACAACAACTGTGCAAGAGGGCAGAGCAAGATATACGCTTTACTTTAGGACTAAATATCACCAATACAGACAGTCACAAGTTAATCTATAGCTCTAGTGCGCTGGTCCAATGTGTCATGAGGATGTTCTATTGAACTGTCACAGGTGGACATGTATTGTCTTGTCAGTGTGGTTCATATGTCCGTTCACCAAGACAGACACATTAAAGCCAAGACGTAAAAATGTAATCAAATGAAGTCGAGGGCTGTGTGGTTGGTGGGCACATGGGATGTTTCAGTCCGACTGCCTTGTTTTGTTATGGTTTAGTACAACGCTTATCAATGTCTAATCCTACACTGTTAAAAAGTACATTAAACCCCTAGTGTCTGGGTCCCCTGTAACTGGTCTGTCGAGACAGATTCCCTGCAGGGAGGGAGGGGTGTTTGGTACCGGGGAGAGGGGGGGCAGGTCCCAGGCTGCAGCCGGGTCCAGACACACAGAGGAGGCCTTAGAGGCTGCTGGAGTCTCCTTCTCTCTCTGCTTCTCCTTCTCCCCTCCGTCCTCACACAGCTCTGAGGTCATCTTGGCCAGCTGACTCTGCCTGCCAAACAAGGATGGATAGATATTGATTTCTCTTGACTGGGTTTATTTGACAATTTTTAAAATCAGGGAGGACAAGCAACATTCTGCTCCAAGGCCAAGATCAACTCCACTGACAAGTCAACTGTGGTTTACTTAGCACTTGAGCTGTTAACCTCATCTAAGAGCATTTTAAATTTACAATAATTTGACATTTTCATATAAAAATGTCTGTTTTGTTACTCTATCGCCAAGTGATTCAACCTATATCCAGTTGATGAAATCTTTTCCTCTGTCTGTTCTATACAGCCGGTGTCTGGTCGCTCTTTCCTGGGAAAAATCCTCTGCCGCACAGGAAGTGATGCATTTTACGTTTCTGGTTTGTTTTGAATCAACAGAAGAAGAAGAACTGGGTAGTTAGCATGAACAGTGATAGCCACCATGGCTGAACAGACAGAGAAAAGAGAAACTCAAACTGCAGCAATAGAAAACTCAAGCTCCGCCCACACTGTTTGATTGACAGGTGATCTGTGGGAAGAGCAGAGCAGAAACACCACAGTGAGGCTGAGGGACAAAGATGGAAACCAAATAGAAGTCCCCATAAATGAACTTCACTTCCTGGAAAATAGAGTGTCTTTAATGGTGACATCATGCTGCACCAGGAGGCGTAAATAAAAATTCCAACCGATAAAACTACAGATTTTTGGACAATTCTGCCTCTTCAATCAAATCAAACTGCCTTTCTCTCCCTGACTGGGAGCCAGAAACTCACAGATTACTATTTTAACAGAATAATCAATTCCTAGATCAACAACATTGAAAACATCTGATAGTAAACAGTGCAACGCTCCAAACCCGAACACCTCCTGCCACCTACAGTTGGTCCACTGGGTCCTGTGTGTCCGCTCCCTCTGGCGGGGAATCGGCCGGCGGGTCCCAGAGGTGCAGCGCTCGCCTCCACAGCCGGACCTGCATGTCCCAGGAGCGCCGGCTGTACTTCTTGTACTTGTTGGGAGTGGAGGGGTGGAGCTTGGGATCTCTGAGGTGCCTGAGGAGGAGGAGGAGGAGGAAGAAGAGGAGGTTTGCCATCAGCTGCACACCAAAACCAATATACTGTACAAGTGTGACTGCATATACTGTTTATTGAATGTGAGGTCCTGCTGTCCTGCACCATGTGCATCAGTATGTACTGCGTTTCTATATTAGCTGTCAATACTTTTTTGAGCCGATGTCACAAGACTAATTCCTGAACATTTATTTATTATACTTGATAATTATTCTCCACTTTCCAGTGTTTTATTTTCTGTCTTGAGGTCCATTCAAAGCTGTGTGTGTGGTGTCATGAACCAAAAACACTCTCAATCCATTTCTCCACGTTCATTTTCCAGCATCTCTCTGAGCCTTACCAAGAACAGGCTGTTTCTGTCGCCGTGTCTTTAAGGCTCATTAATATTAACGACCCTCTGTTCCAATTGGCTAACCGTTTCAAGAGTGAAACGTGAGACAGCCGGGCTACCTGTAGCCCGGCGGCTACCTGTAGGGAAAACTCTCCGGTAATAAACAATGACAACCGCTTTGAAAAAAACACTTTGTTAGTCTATTATTTCTTACAGAAATGATAATGAGCGAACCTTTGTGACGCCACAAAGTTACGGAAGTCCAAACGGCTCGTTTAGAGGCTCGCTTTTCTAATATGGATTGTGTGGATTTAGTTGGCGACCGTGCGTTTTGATACTTTCACCATGTTTAGATGGACCATCCAACTCCTTTATCATCACAGAGGCAAGGGGAGTCCTGTTTACACCAGATGGGACCTTTAAAAAAGGTGCACAAGGCAATTTTGCACGTTGGTCGCCCCCCAAATGACAGCAAGAGGTATCTGCGTTTTAAGGACTTCAATACCCAGAAATCCTGCAAGTATTTCTTGAGTAGAAGTACTTGATTACTTCTTATGCTGTGACCTGTCGAAGAGCCCTTTTCTATTTTACTTCCTGAGCTGTGACCCCTCCCACACATTCTGACTAATCCGCAGCTCAGCCTGCGGGCCGGTGGTCAGCTCACCTGGGGACTTGCTGCAGGTAGTTCTGGTAGCCGCTGGTGTTCTTGCCGTACTGGATCTGTTTCTGCCGTCTCTTCAGGACCGCGGCGTTGGTCTCGGTGTTGGCCGGGTCCAGGAGGCGAGGGTAACATCGACCCAGCTGAGGTCTGTCAGGCGGAGAGGGAGAGGTCAGAGATAAAGCCACCAACACTGACTGTCCAAGACATCTGGTGAGGCCTGAACACTCAAACTGTGTGCTGCTGAGTACGATTTCACCATCAATAGGGTTTCAAACAACACAATGGCCGACATGTTTATTTATTTGTTGGCATGTCAGAATCAGCTGCCCTCCTGGGATTTTCACACTACAGTCTGTAGAGTTTACAGAGAAACAGCTTGTTAGAGAGGTCAGAGGAGAGTGGTTCAAGCTGACAGGATAACAGTCTTTACAACAGTGGTGTGCAGAAGAGCATCTGAACACACGAGCTGTTGGTCCTTATGATAAATAGACACTCATCAGTGGGCAGTTGTTTTTTTTTTTTTTTTTTTATATTCACAATTCAAACATTCAATTGACAGATGGTCATCACCTTCTGAAGCCGTCCAGATCGTCCGTCCCCACAGCCACACTGCTGGTGGACACTTTGAGGATACAACGCTCCAGGATGGACGACCTGATCTCACACACACACACACACACACACACACACAACCTTCAACAGCAGGAACACACATCCTGCCTCATGCTTGCCCACACAGTTTGCATTAGCTGGTAAACACCAGTAAAATCAAAGGCCTGCTAGGTAAAACAACTTGCAATATCCATTTATCCATTTTTCCATCATTGTAACTTCTCAAAGTCCAGATTAACACACAATGTAATGACAGGATGTAACTGCAACCATCAGACTGTAGACTTGTGGAAAATATTGACGATTGGTTAGTTATTTTCCTTCAGAAATCTCATACAAGTGGGACATGAAAACCTTCCCAGGTGACATGCTGGTGCAGAGGTGTGACCAAGTCAACTTTGTTCACGTCCCAAGTCAGTCTCAAGTATTGAGCCACAAGTCTCGTCCCAACTCTAAATGTAGATTACCAAGTCAAGTCCAAGTCATTAATGTCAAGTCTCAAGTCTAAATGTAGAACAGCAAGTCAAGTCAGAACAAATCAAGAGTCCAGTATCAATTTAATATCTTAAAGAAAACTAAATATCTAGGACTTTTCAATGCAATATGGTTTTAATAGGATAAAAACTTGGTAAGAGCATCATGAGTTTGATTTCTATAATCAGTTTCAACTTCAATAAATTCAATCATTCCATACAAATTCAGAAAACAGAATTTAAATTCAGTCGTCTGCTGGAACAAATCTCATCACTTTCAATTTCAATTTACACAAACACAAGATCTCAAGTCAAGACTTTAGAAACCTTTTCGAGTCATCAGAGTACAAGTCAGAGTCAAGTCCCAAGTCACCAGAACCCAAGTCAAGTCAAGTCTTCTCTTCATGCATCAAGTCAAGTCTCTAGCAATTAAAACTGTGACTCGAGTCTCCTCCTCTGTGCGGGTGACATGCAGGTGACAGTGTGCCGTACCTGCGAGGCTTGTTGGTGGACGCTCCCCTGTCTCCACGCAGCCCAGCCAGAGTGGGAGTGGACGGAGTCGGAGAGGCGTTACTGCAACAAAGACGGAGGTGAACTCAAGAGTTACAAAACAACACAAAGAAGGACATGATGCAGATCTTATGTCGAACAGGTAGACTGTTATGTCTCGCTAAAATCTGCTTGTGTCTTGTGCTTTTCCTGATGTTTGTCCTGTATCGTTCTGTTGTATGATTGATGGTTGATCAGTTTAGATCTAGTGCTTTGAGACAGACTGTGATGAAGAGATGGAGAAATAAACAAACTTAAACTTGAACTGTCAGTCTACAAGGCAAGACGCTGCTTGTCCCTCTTCATACTGCTTGTTGAACTTGTCCAACACACTTTCATCCAAAACACATTACAGCATCATGAGTTCCACATTTCGTAGCCCAGCGGCGTCAAACCCCAAAACCTGTTTAAGTTTAAGTGCTCTTAAACTAATATGTGCAACCAGTCAGGCCGACTTCCCCATGACAAAGACGGAAATTATTCCCTTAATTAGGATTATGTGCTTGTAAGACACAGTTAACATTTACACCATCATGTTGAAAGACTTATTAAAATCACAGGGAAACAGCATGTGGATGCCGTTTTGCTCCTGGACTTCTGTTTGAAACAGGAAGTCGGGGGACAGACACGTCCCCCGGGTTTTCACCAGCGGACCATGTTCACTCCGTTTCACTTTGAATGTTGGGAAGCTGCAGGTTTTATATGATGTTGTGGAGGCGGGGGGGGGGGGGGGGTCGTTCAAAGACCTGTGATGATGTAGATTCACAGATACATCATGAAGAAACCTCTACCAATAAACTGCTTTCCAGGAAGGAAACTTAGAGAGATCTTGGCATAAAAATAAAAGAAAACAATACAATTTTTTGGGCATTTATTGTTAGAATCTGTGTGCCGTATGATATGAGAACTAACCAACAAAGTGAAAGAAGTCATCTTCCAGTTGTCAGTTTGTGTCAGAGTCTCACTGAATAACAGGGTTTTCACCACCGGACCATGTTGACACCGTTTCACTTTGAACGTTGTGAATATAATGGGAGGGTTGTTCTGAGACCTGTGATGATGTGGATTCACTGGTACACCATGATGTAACCACTAAAAAATAAAATAAACCGTTTTCCAGAAAGGAAAAGTATTGAGATATTGGCATCAAAAAAAATACAAGAAAATAAAAACTTGGAAATTTTGGGGCATTTATCATTAAATACGTGTGTTGCATGATTTGGATGACTAACAAGGTGAAGGAGAGATTTCCCAGGTGTCAGAGCGGAGCATCGTACCTGACCAGGCTGTCGTAGACGGAGCTGCAGCCGGGCAGCAGCCACGGCTCGGGGCTGTAGCAGCCGGACGAGCCGGCTGCCGGCCGCTCAGGGAGGCCGTGCCACACCGCCGCCGACCAGCCCCTCACACACACACACGACCGCGGGCTGAAACAGAAGCTGGGGACAGACACACCGTTAATACACCTCCGCTTTATACACTTTTATTTGTTTTTTAAATGGCATCTCAGCATCATTAGACAGCAGGGCTGCAAGTAATGATGATTTTTTCAATTTATCGATTATTTAAGTCTATAAAATGTCAAAAATAAAGACAAATGCCCATCACAAGTCAGCAGAGCCCAAAGTGATTCTTCAGATTTCTTCCTCTGTCTGACCAGCAGACATAAAATAAATACTCTGGGTTTTCTAATTAGATGAAACCAAGAAAAGCAGCAAATCTGTGAAGCTGCAACCAGCAAATGTTTATAATTTGGTCATTATTAATTGTCATTTATCAAGCAAAAACACCAATCTTTTAATTTGCTGTCAATCAACTAAACGATTAATCGACTAATCGTTTCAGCACTACCAGACAGCACCAGTAGAGCATGAGGGGACGAGGTCTTCAGTGCAGCGGCTCTGACTGGATGTGTACAGTCTTCCAGGCAGACAGTGATATTCTGACCACCAAGGGCAGGTGGCTACTAAGTTTTAGTCCTGGCTACTGTGTCAAATTCTCCTCACAAGCCAGAGTCAGTGAGCGGTTTGAATGGAGACGTTTTCCAGACAACTTGTTCACTAAATCCTCAACTCAACTCATGTTGTCCTTCTGGTTGCAGCCAGGCTGAACATCTGACCAGACAGACAGCAGGGAGGAAGACTTCAGGTGTCACGTCTTTATCTTCCCCAGTTTATTCTGCAGACTTTTTACATCAGTCAGATGAGTTCAGATACATTTTCAGATACACAACACTAAATTAATTTCATTATTAAACAATTCATTGTATTATCTATAAAATACACTACTAGTCAAAAGTTTGGACAAATGCATTTTTATTTATTTTTTTGCACATTTTAGAATAACAGTAAAGACATCAAAACTATGAAATAACACAAATGGAATTATGCAGCGACCAAGAAAGTGTTAAACAAATCAAAACTATCTTATATTTTAGATTCTTTGCCTTGATGGAAAGGGAAAGGCTTTGGAAAGAAATTCATACATAGGATCAACTTCACCATTTATATTTGTCTAAGAAACTGATTCAAACATTTAAGCAGAAGCCTTTAGATCAAAATGGCTTTAAGAGAATGAAAAACATAGAGCATTCAGTCAGGCGGGTCCAGACTGTTGACTGGTAGTTTATAAGAGGATCTGGTCTACATAAGCATTGTTATTTTGTCAACCAGAGACTTGGCCTCAGTTACCTGCCATCCTTTAAAAGACTAGTACAATAGAGACTAGTATAATAAAGACAGGTGTGTTTACAGGTCTGTCTGCTGCTCATCAGCCTGATAAATAAAACAGTCGAGTTGAAATTAACACACAGTGAGCAGCTGGGGGACTTACTGTGGCTGCTCTGAACTGGACAGACTTCAGTTGTTTTTAGCATTATAATGGAGAGCAATTATCTAAAAAAAACAAAAAAAACAAAAATAAAATCCTTATCATGGAGCATTCAGGTCCAATATTGCTTCTAAGCTGATAGTTTGGTGTCCTACACTACCAGTCAACAGTTTGGACACAACTGACGTTTTTCATTCTCTTAAAGCCATTTTGATCTAAAGGCAATATAAGATAGTTTTGATTTGTTTTGCCTTTTTTGGTCGCTGCATAATTCCATTTGTGTTGTTTCATAGTTTTGATGTTTTACTATTATTCTAAAATGTGGAAAATAGTAAAACTAAAGAAAAAAGTGGTGTGTCCAAACTTGTGTACATCTAATAACTAAGAACACATTTAACATAATATATAGCCTAGTCAGTCAGCAGCCCCAGTGGTTAGGAGGTTTAGTGGTAAATTATATTTTGTCATAACTCCTTCAGGCTTCAGTGAGTTAATCTTAATTCCTCCAGGTTTCCACTAACAGTCAGTCAGAGTCTCTGCTGTACAGATACTGACCTGGAGCCTCCCAGCGGGCTGTGAGCTGCCGTTTCCATGCTGGTTGTCATGCTGTTTGAGTCTCGCGCCGTGCAGACAGACGCCATTAAAGGCCGACGGACCTTTAAATTGGCCACAGCTGATGGGGGCGGAGCCTGCTGCCGCGTGCAGGGCCTGTGGGCGTGGCTCAGACTCACCACTGAAGTTTTCTGCTGACTTTTGGCTGCTCCAAAGATCAGTTGCATAAAGTTAGACCTAGTCTTGGACTTAAATGTGACCCTAAGTCAAACTATAAACACTTATATTTACCTGTTCCTACTACTTCCTGCTTGTTGTAGATATCTAATGTGTTTCTATCTCTAAAGACTCTCTCTCTCTTCATACGAGATTTGCCATCATGTATGAAATATCTACATTATATAAACTTACCACTGTGACAGTTAGGCCACTCGTTGCTATAGCAACAAAGTTCTTAACCCAAGCTTAGCCAGGGGGGAGGGGCTAACTTTACTACCTCAAAATAAGTCAGTCTTAATATTTAAGCAACATACAGTTTAAATTAGATTAATCTAACTGGAGCATCTAAGACCAGTCTAAGGCTTAGATTATATTTAAACTAGCTTTATACAACTGGCCCCTGATCAGCCTGTTTTACAGCAAATCAAACATTTCAATAACCACTAACGAAAAATCCAGCCGCCACTTTGACTGTCTACTGTGTAAGAACATGTTGCTTGGCATAATAATAATAATAATAATAATATATCAAGAATCCTAATCGTAATCATAATCATAATAATCATAATCTTAAAAGAAGAAGAAGAAATCAATAAACTACTCAACACTATGAGTCTTAGCTGTTCTGAAATCACTGAAAAGCATGATCTGAAGTGGCTTGGCAGTATCCTGGTGCTCCAGTGTGCCATGGCATTTCATAGAATTAGCCTGTTCAGGTTAAGATAGTTGTTGGTTGTCCATTTCTGCACCACAGAATAGAAATTCAACATTTAATCTGGAGATCTGTGTGATACGTATTCTGTTACGTTGCTGAAACATCTGTAAGAATGGTGATAATTTGTGGGAATGTAGTAGAACACATGGAAGTATTATATAACGTTAGCATACTTACTTAAAACAGTGATAGTAATCACTCCTGTCCAGTAGGTGGCGGTATGAACCTTTTAAAGACACATGCCTTTTGCGACAGTCGTATTTTGTCACTAGGTAAACAAGATGGCGTCGGGTAGTGGGGTAAGTATCTGATGGAGTGTTATTATTTGCGTTTAAAATGACTGATATATTTAACTGCAGTCAGTCCCGCATCAGCTTGTGTATCGCTAGTTAGCAGAGCTTGTTGAACAGTTGTAACGGCAAAAACAGAATCCGTTACAACGACTGTGAACCTGTTTAAACCGGTCGGGGCTAACGTAAACTAGCAGCTATCATGCTAGCAGCTAACAACGGATAACTTTCAAACTGTGGATTGAAAGCCCGGCGCTGTAATGTTAGTTCACTGTTTCCAAAGCATTAGACCGTGTGTGACATTAAATCTCTCTGCCGCATCAGAAAAAAATAAAGTTACAAGTTGTTAATTCCGGTTCCGACTGATCAGCCCGGTATATTCCGTTCTGTACCGGGAGAACGGGACGCAAAACTCTGGTACATGCATGTTTAAGAATCTGGCAGTTCATTGTGTCCTTGCTTATCGGCAAAAGTACACACCTCCTAAAAGTATTCATCTTTCTGAACTCGACATACATGCAACACACCAGGCAGCATTTATTTCACTACAGTTTCAGCTTTTAGAATTGGTTCGTCTGTAATTCTCAATTTTCTTAACGACTCCAAAATGATGGGTCGTAGCAAGCAGTGCGAAGTAATCCTAAAAGTAGCATTTTTATTGAAATACATGTTGATTGGTGGATGACATGTATGCCGAATTGAAGAGTGACCTCTGACGACCCAGAAAAGGTATCGAGTCTTACTCTACATGTTGCCGATAGTCAGAAACTTAGTTGTTCATAACAAGTTGCCTTATTATTGAATAGAGTTTGGCGTGAGTTTGTCTTTTTACCGAGCCACTGCTACACCTAAATGGGGGATTTTAAGAAGAACTGACTAGATGGTAAAACCTCTTTTGTCATAAGAACCCCAAAGTATCTGGCTGTTGCAAAATACTTCATTAGGTGCTTAGGTAGGTTTAGTTCAGGCGTTGAAACAATAAAAAAGTCTAATTCCAAAATCAGATGACCAAAAATATGACACCTAGTCTGGCAAAATGGTTGCTGCTGTGAAAATAAAATATTCAAATATGAGAGAAGTCAGTCAAAAAATAGCAACATATAGCAAAAGTCTAGATGGTGTAATTATTTGAGTTTTTAAATTCAGCAGTTTACTTTAGGTAACATTTGTTTCCTCCAAATTGAAAATGAAACCCTCCAGTTTGTCTGTAGCAGGTACAGATTCATATAATTAGATTTTCTTTTTTTCAGGACTCTATATTATTTCTAATGAGAGATTAATGTTTCCCAGTTTGTCCAAACCATTTGTTTTGTTTTGTGTGTGATCTGGATCACATCCCCAATATGTTGTGGTCCAGTCCTTGGGTCTAGTCTTCCTGTCTCTCGCAGTGAGCTGAGTCTCTGTCCCACTCTTTCTTTCTTTGTTCTCCAGTCCAGTAAGAATGACTTCCGTCGCAAGTGGGACAAAGATGAGTACGAACAGCTGGCTCAGAAACGCCTCAATGAGGAGAGGGAGAAGAAAGATGGTAAGGAGCTGGAAACCTGAACAGTGTCCAACAGTGTCAAGTTATTTTTCACATCATTATCTGAAGCAGAGTGTGTGTGCACTGTGTACATTAATAGGTAAAGACAGTCGTGTTAAACTGTGTTCAGGTTCACATTCCAGTCGATTTGGATTTGTGATATAACTGCAAGTTCATTGGCTGCCAGAAAACACACATGCAAATGTTGTTGTTGTTTTTATCTGAAGGATTCATTCACTCCAGGCTCTCACAACCTCCCATCTCCTTTTCCTCCTGTTCTCTTTTAATGTTTATTCTCTCTCTACTTCTCACCATGTACTTTCTTGTTTTACTAATTTTTACCTTTTTATTTCTCCATTTTATTGTTACTGATTGTCTTTAGTTTTGATATTCCTCTTTCTTTGGTGTTTTAGTGTTTTGTTAATGCAACACAGCACTAAAAAACTGTTTCATCATCATTCATGGTACCTTCTTGCTGTACCTCCACTATTTGCCTGTTTGTACAAAATAACTAAACTCAGCTAACGGTGATTTTCCCGGTCTCTCTCAGGCAAACCGGTGCCTCCGGTCAAGCGGGAGCTCCTGCGTTACAGAGACTACAAGGTGGACCTGGAGTCCAAACTGGGGAAGACCATCGTCATCACCAAGACGACGCCCCAGGCCGAGATGGGAGGGTACACACCGCTTTACCTGCTTGATGTTTTATGTGTCAACAGCCAGACAGACAACATGCAACATGCACTATCATTTCATACTGTTATATTAGTTCATATTTAGCAGTCAGGATATCTGCACAGCTTCAGTCTTGGCAGGTGCAAAGGGAGAAGAGCAGGACTAAATGGAAAGCAGAGTTTCTCCTTTATATTCGTTCATATTACCTTTCCTGTACTTCCTCAGCATTGTTCCACCAGTTGCTTCTGTGGCACCTGAATTTCCCCCAGGGGATCAATAAAGTGCAATCTCATCTTATCTTAGTAGTTAGCAGAGATAATACTGTAGGGCCGGATTTACTTAGAGAAGTGTTAATTGTATGTAAAAACGTAATGAGCACACCGCAGCGATGAGCGCTTAGCACCAAGATGGAGACAGAATAAATACAAAAATAACAACAGAGGAATTTGTCGATACTTTAAATATTAGGATGAAATCTAGTTTTCATAGACTCAGACTAATGCCACATTCTGACTCTCTCTCTCTCTCTCAGATACTACTGTAACGTCTGTGACTGCGTGGTAAAAGACTCCATCAACTTCCTGGACCACATCAACGGAAAGAAACGTGAGTTTACACAGACTGACTCAGGATCAGCTCAGTGACAGGTTTATCACTTCACTCTCATTATGAGCCTGTTTTCCTGTCCCAGCTATAACAGCATCTACATACAAACACCGATAATATTGTTGGTTATTGTCTGTATTCCTTCTAGTGTTGTCACCATACCAGAATTTTGTCTTCAAAACCAATACTAAGTCTATTATCTAAACATCGGACAGTACTAAGCAGCGTCTTCCCACACTGAGGCTTTGTAGCAGCGTTTCCTCCGGGGTTTCGATCAGTTTTGGTCAGTTGGCTGTTTGTCTTTGTCGACTTTAGAAGTGAAACGGTTCCATGTTTGGCTCCTGGTGTCAGTTTTATCAACCAGTTTAGGTTGATAAAGGATGACTGCTAGCTATAGTTTGAAGAACAGGAAGACGGACGTTATCTAGGCCAGCGTGTGTCTGCAGGATTCAGGAGAGCTAACTCCGGTCGGGCTTTACTGAAGCTCCTGTGTCTTACAAACTGAGCATTTGCCGTTTTTGTTTAACAGCGACGTTCAGCTGTTCAGAGAAAAACTTGGAATTAGTGGAAAATGAACACCAGGCACCAGGCAGATCCTAGTAAACTGAGGCTGTAGCTGGTTAGTTTGTCTTTGGCAGGAACCAGTCACAGTTCAGATGTTCTGTTCTATTAAACAGATCAACTTGGCTGGTAAAATCATCGTTATCAACCAGTTAGGTGGACTGGGATCCAGTTCAAGACATAGTGGACTGTCAAGAGCCAGACTGGCACTCTGTCTGGTCCAGTCCTTCTTCCTCTTCAAACTCTTCTTTTTCTTCTTCTGCACATTAATGCCTCTAGAAGTGACGTTGAGATTAAGTTTCATCTTACAGAACACACAATTGGTGAAAGTATCAAAACATTTATAAAATTCAGTATAATAAGTCAGCCTTCCACAGCGGTGTTGAAGCAGTATTGAACTGAGGTTTATGGTGACATCACTGCTTCCTCCCAGTCCCTGCTGAAGTGTTTTGTGCTGCTGCTCTGCAGACCAGAGGAACCTGGGCATGTCGATGCGGGTGGAGCGCTCCTCGCTGGACCAGGTCAAGAAGCGCTTTGAGGTCAACAAGAAGAAGATGGAGGAGAAGCAGAAGGAGTACGACTTCGAGGAGCGCATGAAGGAGCTGCGGGAGGAGGTGAGGCGGGCGCCGCATGCCGCACGCCGCCCCCTGGTGGCTGTGAGCAGAGCTAAGCGAGGAGAGATGGGAAAGTGATGGAAGTTGAGGGGAGCAATGGATGCATCGATACTTTTATACTCCCAGATTGCATTTGGCAGTTTCTTTTAACTGATTATAAAGAATGCAACTCTTTTTTTTTTTTAGGTTTAGTTGATGCTCTGTTTCTATTGAAATGATGGAGTGGTACAAATTCAGTCACATGCCCTGTATTCAGTCATTGTGCCAGGGTTTTTACAAAGTCTGATAAAGTCTTAAAGTAAATAATCTAGTCTTACCTTTTCACCATGTGATGATGTTTCTTTGTCCACAGGGTCAGTAGTACAATCTGCATCCTGTCTGCTTTACTAAGTTGGACTTCATGTGCCTTAACTATTAATTTCCTGCTGTCCTTTTTCTTATTCTGCTCATGTATAGTTTCAGATCTTTCATTAGCTGTTCAGTCAGAAACAGGCTGGTTCTGACTGATTTCTTTCTTTATTTTGGTCTTTAAATTTGTCTGAAATTAAATTCCAGGTAGAATTTTAAAAAGATATTAAGTGTTAAATTTGGGTTTGTGAAACCTGCAGATTCCTGCATGTGTGTGTTTGTTTCTGTGTGACATGCTACTTCTTCACTGTGTGTGTGTGTGTGTGTGTGTGTGTGTGTGTGTCAGGAGGAGAAGGCCAAGGCGTACAAGAAGGAGAAGCAGAAGGAGAGGAAGCGGCGGGCGGAGGAGGACGTGGACTTCGAGGAGGACGATGAGATGGCGGCGGTCATGGGCTTCTCCGGGTTCGGCTCCTCCAAGAAGAGCCACTGATAGAGACGAGACGGACCGGACCGGACCGGAGCTCGGTGGTAAACACCTGAACCACTTCCAGGACTGGAAACTGGCTTCTGTTTTGTCCCTCGGCCCAAAACCCACCGGCCACTTCCACCATTTTACCAGTCGGCTACAATTTTAGAAGAGAGCAGGACTCCAGATGAAGGTTGAGAAGCTGCCAAAGTGGCCGGTAGAGTTCACCCACTCACCAGCCACAGCCACAGTTCACCAGCGTTTGGCTCATGAATGCTGGCAACTGCCTGCCTGACAACTAGTTCATGGCTGATTCTGGTTCAGAGCGCTAAACTCTTCAGCTGATACCAAGTCCTGATCCATCAATCTCTTACTGGTCCGTGGTCTTACTGGCTTCATTCAGCTAGAATGATTGAAATATAATCAGTTTTCTCCATTAGAAAGATCCAGCTTCCTTCCATGTGTGGAAAAAGAAGTCGTGTTTATTTTTCACACATGGTCACACATGGCTCTTAGTCGTTTTATAGTATTTGGGGGGAAATTCTGGTTAAAACAGCTGTTTTTTATTCTGGTTTCTGCTCAGTGTCTCACACGTGTATCTCTATTCATTTCACATTTCCCATGTCGTTTGTGTCTTGTTGCCTTCAGGGAGCATTTCTCTCAGCTGGCTCATGTTTTCAGATAAATCCTCCTGATATCCTGTTTGGATGCAGACTGAGCGCCGGTCCGAGCGAGTCTCCGCCCGACTGGAGGAACGCTCGGACCAGCTGCAAGTCCAGTAAAAGGAAACCTGGACACTCTTGAGCTGTAGTCTGGTTTTAGTCTTTCAAACAGTCAGTTGTTTGCATTCCTTCTGGAAACAAAAGAAAGTCACTAGTTTGTCAGCTTATTGATGGAAAGACGTTTGTTGTTTGGTGTTTTAGTTGGTCTACACTGACACAGAGAGTACAGACGGACTCTTTCTCAGTCTTGCAGCTAGTGGATCCCATTTGTTTCTATGAGTAATGAGAAAAATAAGATAAACGACAAATGTAGAGATCTTCTGCCCATAATGTGACACATCACTTCCTGGTGAGACGCGTCTTTCTCCTGTAATCCCTCCTGAACACTCGGCTGGTGAGGAACACGTCAGTCTGGAAAGCCTCTGTCTGAACATACATGCAAGCTTAGCGATGGAATTGAATCCGATTTTTTTGTTTTTTCCACTTTGATAAAACACAAAGGAAAACGTTTTAATAATTTTACTGGAGTTGAAATAAAATCCCAAAGTTGTTTACACGCAGTCCACTGAATTGGACATGTCGCGGTCTGTTTTGTTTTTAGTCCCAGTCGATTGTAAGTTGATCTGGTTTTATTGATGTTTCAGTGCTGTGTGTTTCATGCTTCAGTGTTTCCCTCTCATCTGTTTCAGTTCCTTTAAACTCTTCTCATCCGGATTAATTTTTGTGATAAATGTGCTCATTCTAAACCGTCTCCTGCCCTTGTTTGAGGGAAGTGTGTTTTTTTTAATTTATTTTTTTATTCTTCATGTTCCTGTCTGTCACGGTCGTGTTCAGAGAAACACTGACACTGACTGTGCTTCTTGTTTCTTGGCTGATAGTTGATGATTATGGGATGTACAGCTATGCAGAGCCAAACCGAACCCGTCTTCTCCCAATGCTTTATTTCTGTTCGACTCACTGTTCCATTCTAGACGGAGGAGACAACTTGGTATCCGTTTGATTTCCAGGTTGATTTATGCAGTCTGTGATGTTTCTCTGCTAGGATACTTTGACTTTTTAATGCACGTACTGTACCTCTATAGCAGTTGATGAACGCTCAGCCACCAGCATGCACTGGACCTGTACTCACCTCCACTCTCAAAATCTGAAAATAAGCCTCTAATACGGCAAATATGTCATTCTATATCATTTGTTTCAGTAATTTGACAGCTGGGGGGAAACGTCCTGCATGTCTGTGGTGAGCGCGGATCCTCAGTATGTTAAAGCAATATTACACTTAGTTTTAACATGGGGGGGGGGGGGGGGGGGGTTATTTGTCATAAACCAGAATATAAACTACTCACTAAGATCAGATGCAGCTGGACGAGTTTGTTTAAATGAGGCGAAAATATCCTGAAAACTGACATTGAACACGATGGTGAACAGATTCAACAACAGATCCTGCTTTTAAGACAATAAAGCAGTAACTGGTCCATCGTCATTTTGCATTTCTATTCTTGGTTTACACTAAAATTAATAGTAAAAATAAAAGTAGATCCGGTCTCCCAAACAGGAACTCTCTCCTAAGCAGTATCCCTCCACTTTGTTCTCTTCTGTCAGTAAAAAGGCTGTTTCTGTTTCTCACGGCGGTCAAGAGCAGAATAACCCCCCCATGTTAAAACTAAGTGGAATATTGCTTTAAAGTTGCTCCAGCAGAGCGGAGTGAAGGTTTGTGCAGATCCTGTCAGATTCTCAGGTCAGATGTGTGTTCAGTCTGCAGACGAGGCTGAGCTGGAGGGAGCTGTTCATTCAATAAACTCTCCACTTTTTCAATTCTCACATCACTTTGTTCTTTTATTCAGGGCTCTTCCACAGTATTCCCATTCATTTCTCATTTCCTGCCTCTCACATCAGTTCCTACATCAGGTATCAAATGTAATGTCACCAAGCTGCATTCAGTAATAGTATTCCACCGTAATGTAATCGGCTTACTTTCAGTTAGTTGTGCGGTATTTTATATCGTTTAACAAACATCTTATTTTCATTTTTCTTACTCGGTGCAGTGCTGTTATGTTTTCAATATTTAGTTTGATTTTTCCCCTCTCAAATCAGACCGATAAGGATTTGAAGAGGCCACTGCTCACTGAACTGGACAGGAACAGACACACATTTTGTTTTAGTGAATGTACTTTCATGTAAAATGAAAACAAGAGAAAAGAGAATTTCCCTCCAAGGAGAAATTCAGTATCTTGTTTGTCTATATTTATTTAAACTTTCAATTCAGACAAAATAGAAAACTGACAAAATTAGAGTCGCCCAGTTTGCACAAGACAGCAGAGCTTTGTTTTACACTCTTGAGGTTTTTATTTTTCCCGTTCAGAAGGACGGGTCTCCAAAGCCCAAACCATCCTGCAGCTCTTTAATCTCTTGGAGGATGGATTCCTTCTGCAGGTTCAACTGGAGAGAAAATTAAAGGTTTCCACATTCAAATTCACTCGTAACCAGACAAGTACAAGAAGCACACAGGAGACTTTCATGTGATTAAACATGGCTTCCACAGCACCGTGACTCCAGCTTACCTTGATGACATATTTGTACGACTGTTCTGCTTCCACTCGTCTGCCAGACTGAAAAATAACAAGGAAAGCAGTGTGTGTCGTCACTGAGAAGACTGGAGGCTGAAACATGAGGGAAGCGGGCCGGTGAGCGGGCCGGTGACGGCTAGTTCAAGTCCCCGGACTAGCTGGGAAAGTCTGGGCATGGAGAGTGAAGGAGAAACGCTCTCTCCTCACCGTGAAGAGACTTAAAGCTCTGTGAGACTCTGGTAGTACCTCAGGTTGTGTCTCTTCCTCCATGATAAAACCCCAAAATCAGTGATTCTGTGATCTATTGCTCTGGTAGAGGAGACTGGAGAATTTTTTTTTCTCTCTCCATTCACTGCCACTGACAATATATAAAAAACTAGTCATGCTGCTGAATTGTTTTTAAGTGAATCTCTTTATGTGGAACACTGAAATCCGGTCAGAGGAAACTCATGATGATGGAACGAAGAAAATAATACGTTTATCAATAATTGTAAACACGAGAAAAAAAGCGAGAGACTCATTTTTTTATATATTGTCGACCCCCCCCCCCTCCACTCACCTTGAGGCAGACCAGAGCCAGGTAGCCCCACACCTCTGCATTCATATTGTTCAGAGTGTTGGCCTCCGTCAGCGCATCCTCAGCTTCACTCAGCTCCTCAAGCTACACACACACACACACACACACACACACACAAAAAACACAAGTTCACATCATAATCCCACCCTAGGTTTGGTTCCTCTAAAGCATTGTAAGACTGCAGCCATCTTTACTCCATTCAGTTACAGTGGGACTCAGTTAAACCCAGCCTCCACAGCAGTCTGCTGTGTGAGACTGTGTGTGTATGTGAGCCGCAGAGTGTTTTTTACCCGGTAACAGGCGATGCCGAGGCCCAGCCAGGTGCGACAGGAGGGGGCGCTGCTGCAGGCCCGCAGGTAGACGGCTTTGGCTCGCTCAAACTGCAGATTCACACAACAGGAAGGACTTCTTCAGTTGCACATCATACTTTGTAACAGAAGCTGTTTCACAGTCATACTGATGTGTCTTAGGTTGAATCCAATCACTGGGAAGGATTTTGATTGACAGCTGCAGTGTTGCCACTTCACTTTATAGCATATACAGCTAAAAATAAAGTCATGTTAAGTTTCATGGTTTTCTGAAATTTTCAACAAAGGAGCATGTAATCCCTGAAAAAAAAGCACTGCAGGGCACACACATACACACACACACACACACACACACACCCTATCTCTGGCCTCATACCTTAAAATGTGCAGGTTGTGACACGTTGTGACAAGTCTGTTAAAAGTGCCAACTAAATGAATTTGATATGGCCTCTGTGGAGGGAGGACTGCTGTGTCTGAATGTGGTCAATCAGTGGGAAACTACATCAATCCAAAAAAATCACCAATCAGTCTGATTTTTCACTGGTCAAAATATTATTTGAATACAACAGGTCTTCCATAAATTCAAATTCCAGTTCAAACTTCAAAGTTTGATCAAAACTAACTGATGAAATGTTGGACTCAACCTAACAATGTTACAGCTAAACTTTGTTTCCACCCTGATTCACCAGCTGCTGATAGTTCCTTCACACACTTTGAAAGCCCAGAGGTTGGTGGAGTGTGTTCACCTGTCCCTCCTGCAGGTAGAGGTGTCCCAGGCGGAGGTAGATGGGGTGTGTGTCTGCAGGCTGCTGCAGGAAGTCCAGGCTTCTTTCGTAGCTCTGCTGGGCCTTCCTCAAGTCTCCGGTCAGGAAGAGACAGTGACCGCTCAGAGCCCACACGTCCGGATCCTGCTCACAGTAACAGAACTCCGGTTAGAGCCAATCCAGGACTTTTATCTTAATCTGTGCACAGTTCAACATGTGACTAGACAACCGGGAGACATTTAAACTCAGTTGACTAAATATATAGATATAGAAACTGGTTTAAGACCTGATCCTGGTTGGTGCAGCTGACCTTAGAGAATACAGCATGTAAAGAAACACTTCAGTCTGGGAAGGATTTATAAAGGCATTCGCCCATGAAGAGTAACTTTGCTAATAGGCTCTTAGCTAAACCTCTGTTTTTTTGTTTTTTTTAGATTGTTGGTGAACCTAAACTACTGCTTTTGCTGTTCTGTGATGTTAGCTTAGTCGACTCTAACATATTTGGCTATCACTGCTTTCAACAGACTGTAAAATGGTGACAATTGATAACTTTGTAATCCTAATATGCATAAGGACAGACCGGTAGCAATGCTACCAGTTCGGCTCGTCAAGATGAGTGACATGAATTTGACCAAGTTAAATATTATACCTTTAATATCACGTGTCAAGTATGAATACCTGGAAGACATGATGGAGCCCCTTATAAGAATCAGAATCACTCTAATCACCAAGTATGATTGATGATTAATGTTCATAAATGACTGAAGTACAGACTGACCCACATGATGCAGGACAGCAGAGTAACAGACTGACTGACTGACAAACTAACAGACTGACAGACAGACTGACAGACTGACTGGCAGACAGACTAACAGACTGACTGACTGACAAACTAACAGACTGACAGACAGACAGACTAACAGACTGACTGACTGACAAACTAACAGACAGACTGACAGACAGACTAACAGACTGACTGACTGACAAACTAACAGACTGACTGACAGACAGACTAACAGACTGACTGACTGACAAACTAACAGACAGACTGACTGACAGACAGACTAACAGACTGACTGACTGACAGACTAACAGACTGACAGACAGACTGACAGACAAACTAACAGACTGACAGACTGACTGACAGACAGACTAACAGACTGACTGACAGACAGACTAACAGACTGAAAGACAGACAGACAGACAGACAGCGGTACAGAAGCAGTCAGTGCAGGACGCACCATGGGCAGCAAACCATAGATGTCACTTGACATCAGTACAGTCCACACTCATCTATTGATCCATCTGGCAGTGTGTGTCAGTGTGTGGCAGTGCGTGTCAGTGCGTGTCAGTGCGTGTCAGTGCGTGTCAGTGTGTGTCAGTGCGTGTCAGTGCGTGTCAGTGCGTGTCAGTGCGTGCCAGTGCATGGCAGTGCGTGTCAGTGCGTGTCAGTGTGAGTACCTGGAAGCTGTGCTGCAGCGCCTCCCGCAGGCTGGCGGCGGCGCTGCAGTAGTCGGCTCTGAGCAGCTGCAGTCTGGCCAGACAGATGAGGTAGGAGCCGCTCCGGCCTCCGTCTGCACACAGCAGCTCCTGGGACAGAGCCCTCTGAGCCGCCTGGACACACAGCACCAACAGAGACAGACATCCAATCAAGTCACTTTTCACTTTATTATCCATTTAGGAAATTCATCTGGTCCCTGGTGCACAAACATACATACACAGTAACAATAAAACATCAACAACAACAAGAAACAAACGATAGCAGTGCTAAAAATACATTTTAGTTATAGACAGAGATACTGTATATACTTTCATTGTCAGGTAATTACGTCCTTTAGCAGCTGGGCTTGACATTAAAGGGATGAGTAAGGTTTTTACTGTCCCATAGCACAGAATGACTTGTGGGGACTTGTGCAAGAGGAGATAAGATGTTGTTGTTGTAATTCCTACTGGTCAAAAATAGAGATCAATAAAAGTACACTACCAGTCAAAAGTTTGGACACACCACATTTTTCTTTATTTTTACTATTTTCCACATTTTAGAATAACAGTAAAGACATCAAAACTATGAAATAACACAAATGGAATTATGCAGCGACCAAAAAAGTGTTAAACAAATCAAAACTATCTTATATTTTAGATTCTTTGCCTTGATGGAAAGGCAAAGGCTTTGGAAAGAAATTCATACATAGGATCAACTTCACTATTTATATTTGTCTAAGAAACTAATTTCAAGCATTTAAGCAGAAGCCTTTAGATCAAAATGGCTTTAAGAGAATGAGAAACATAGAACATTGAATCAGGTGTGTCCAGACTTTTGACTGGTAGTGTATACAGAATACAAACTGCTCTCCCTTCAGTCATATTTGAGCAGTGAGAGTGGTGTTGGCTGGCGGTGTCTTGACTTCCTGGGTGTGTGTGTTAGTTGTACCTGCAGAGCGTTGTTCTGCAGCAGGAACTGCACCGTCTCCCTGTAGATGGTAGTAGTGGGTCTGGGTGGAGCTGATCTGGAGTCGTGCCTGCCGGGCCGGATGCCTGCAGAGCCAGCAGATGCACTGTGTGTGTGTGTGTCCCTCTGTGCCTCTGCGTCCTGGTCTGCAGGTTAACAACATCAGGTCATACTGGCTGCTCTGGGCACCCGGAGTCACCGTCACACACTTAGTTTGATCTAGTCTAAAAGTTAGAGTAAGTGCAGTTTTAACATCACAACTGCATTAGAACCAGTGCGAACCAAACCTGGGACCAGGAAGACTTGCTGGAACCAAACCCCAAATCAGCCCTTGTTTCCCAGTCACAGACGATGAGACAATACACTCCTCCTGCTGCTGAGCCTCACCTGGCTTCACACTGGGAGACTGACAGGCGGTCGTGGCCTCATCCTCCTCCTGTTCCTCCTCCCCCTCTTTCTCCTCCTCCACCCCCTCCTCCTCTTCCTCCTCCTCCTCCAGCTGTTGTCCTGCCGTCTCTCCTGCCCTCAGCTGCCTGCCAGCCTCCAGAAAGGCCATCTCAGCCTGGATGTTGTTGTTCTGACCCTCATGGAACAAGCCTGGACAGGATTAGACTGTTAGCCATGGTATCAGTCCCACCTTGTATCTATCAGTACTAGGGATCAGAAGATATATCAGTACTGATATTTCTAGACTGAAGCCACCGAGAGCTGATATTTTGTGCTGATGTTCAATATCTTTTAATTTGAAATTTTCATGCCAAAAAATTACAATTATTTTCCCCAGAATTTTATTTTCATCAGGGTTAAAAAGCCTTTAGACCATGTGACACTGAAACTCTCTACTAGAGATGGGACGATATATTGAAATTCTATATATCACAATACAAAAAATGTGACGATACGTATCAGAAAAATGGATCGCAATATTTTGCTCTGCTGTAGTAATCACAAATGAGAGTTTCACAAGCTCTCCATCCAAATTATATAATTGTCACTTTGTAATGACATTTTTAAATTGTTTACATTCTAGCAGCCAATGGCAATTCTGCACAGTCAGACTCTGTTGTCACTGAACTTTTATTTATTACATCGTATCCTGGTTGTGTTGAATCCTGAACCTCATATCAAGCATTGAATCGTATGGTGAGGTAAGCAGATCGTCCATCACTACTCTCTATTGAAACCCAGACTAGTAGACTAGTATTCAGCAGACTGCAGCAGAGCGCAGGCTTCCTGCTCACCAAACAGCGTCCAGGCCGCCACGCTGGCCGGCTCCACGCCGGTGGCTCGCTCCAGGAAGGTCTCGGCTTCTTCGTAGCGGCCGCCCATCTCTGCCAGGATCCCACACATCATCAGGCTGGAGACAGACACGGAACAGACGCAAGACATTTTAGTATCGTCTCTCTTGTTTCACACACAGCTGACAAGACAGGCTGGGCCGCCCAGGTTTGTAATGGTTTTGGTAGGAAGTCAAATATACAACATGACAATAAGATTTGTATCTTTGTCCTAGTAGTAGAATTACGAAGCTCTGATTTCCTGGAAGCTGAGACGCTGTTTGCATTGAAAACATTGTTAAAAGAATGAATATCCTTTATTGAATAGAGAGAACAATCTGTTGTATCAAATCAATGTTTGAATGCCATTTGAGGTTGATCCCAGCACTTTAAAATAATCAAGACTTCCTCCAGTGAGCTCATCCCCCTGTTCAAATGTGTTTACTCTGAACAGCCGTTCTCAGAGTGAAGCCTCATCATCCAGTCTGAAGAGGCTGAGCACAACTCCACCTGCTTCACCTGGTAGGACTCAGATGTTACTCCTGTTCTGTTCTGTGGTCAAATGTTGTATTTTGGTAAATGTGTTGTGGCGGTTGGAGGGCTGACCTGGGCTGGTGTGTCTGCTGGACGGACACTGCCTGGTGGAAACACTCTTCGGCCTTCAGCTGGTCTCCAGTCAGCATGCAGAAGCTTCCCCAGTCAAACCAGTGGGAGGGTTCGGCCGGCTCCCTGCTCACCAGCTGCAGGGACACAAACAAAACACATCTTCTTTTCTTACCTGGGTTTTAATCAGATTTCAGGTTTCATTTATTTAGTCTTTTACAGGAATTTGCCTTGCATGTGAGAGCACTGAGTCAGACATTTACAGACATTTAACCAAGATAACATGGAAGACATCAAAGAACAGACATAAACCACACAGCAGGAATGACAGTGTAACATTTCAACAACAGCTGAGCTAGGTGCTGCAGCAGGTTTGGGTCGTGGCGCATTTTCAATTAAATTCAGAGTGAATTCTTTCGGCCACAGGCGGATGTCAAATCCAAAATTCACCAGTCATTTTCATTATTTTACCAGTCCAAGTCGAAAGGAATCTCCATGTGATGGTTGTTCACCTGCCAGAGTGTCTGGTAGGGTAAAGAAACTTTACCAGCATCTGCCTGCTGGTAATTTCATACCTTGGCAACAAACCAACCCACCACATTATCAGAGCTTTATTTTTACCGTAATGGGTGCTGCCTACAATACAAATCTATGCACTCACTGTACTGTCAGGCCACTTGAATAAAAGCATTCACCAAATGTCAAACTGCTGCCATTAAAAGTGTCAGAAAGCACCGGGTGGAGCTGTACCTCCTGGTAGTACTGGGCAGCTGACTGGTAATCTCCACTCAGCTCAGACTCTCTGGCAAAATGTCTGAGCTGAGAGCAGCTGAGCTGGAACTGGACCGGAAACTCCTGAACATCAACTGACAGAGCCTGAGAGGAGGAGAGGAGGAGAGGAGAGGAGAGGAGGAGAGGAGGAGAGGAGAGGAGAGGAGAGGAAAGGAAAGGAAGGGAAAGGAAATGAGAACAGAAAATCATCCCTGGATGTAAATCATTTGTTACTGTATAGTCAGTCCACATAGATAAAGAAAACAGGCTGGTAGATCAATGGATGCATCTACATCTACAAACAATAATCTATTCTTGAAAGAGTAAGACAGCCTGTGTATTTCATATGGAGTGTTTTGTTCCTGTGATCAAAATGGACATACTGTATATATACAGTATATGTGTGTGTGTGTGTGTTTGCATGTGTGCATGCATGAATGCAGCATCATCTGAGCTTGTGTTCCGGTGAGGCTGCCTGGTACCTTGTTGACCGCCTGGTGCGTCTGGTCCACCAGGAAGACGTACAGCTGGCTGATGAAGGCCTGCAGCTGCTGTGGGTCAGTGAACGCCTCGGTCCGCAGCATCTTCTCACGCACAATCCTCACCACAGAGTGCTGCACACACACATACACTCATTCACTGCTTAACACTCCAAGACACTTCTTTATGTAAACAAAGCTTGACTAAATTGAAGGGCTATAGATTCATTTAGGTAAACAATTTTTGAGAAAAAGTTCAGTGCTCATGATTCCAAACGTGCATCTGCTCACACCTTCTGAAACACCACAGTTTTAGAAGAACATTTCTTAAAGCTAGTGCAGCTTTTATTTAAGCTACAGAATATGGAGCAGAAGCTTTTGCTTTCATGTCAGTTATCATTTTCTAAAAGTGGGTATCAAGGAGTTTAATTTCTTGTCAACTTGACCCTTGCACTCCTTACCACTGGTACAGCAGCTATCTGTGACTTCAAGCTTATTCTCCCAACATGTAAAATAAAATGTAAACTGAGGTCTAGATTCCTCTCACCTTCATCTGCTCCTTGAAGGCAAAGTACTTCCCAGAGCAGTTGAGCTCTCCCAGTAGGTGAGCCTTGCGCTGCTCCTGGGTGCCGGGGTCCGGCGGCTTGGCTCCAGGTCCGAACAGGTCCTGGTACTGGTCCAGAACCTGGACCACCACACTAGATACCTGGCTGTGGAAATCCTGCACCGCCTGAATGAACACACACCAGCTGGTCAGCCTGGGTCTGCTTTTGTGCCGTGTGTGTGTGTGTGTGTGTGTGTGTGTATGGTTTACCCTCTCTGCTCCAGCAGGGCGCTCAGGCAGTGGAGGTCTGGGAGGGATCAGCTCCTTCACCCTGTTCGTTTTAAAAAAGAAAAAAATTGCAACAAACTCTGTCTAAATATTACGAGTCACTCCCAGTAAAGAAGAGGGTGCCAATTTTAAGCCGTAATGATGTAAAATCTATCTTTATTTTCCATTTAATTTTACGGACTTTACCTGCCGGAAGCTATCGGTTGAAAGTTTTATTTCAACGTCTGCCTCAGCTCTAGCTGTGTTCACGAATGTGCAAATTAATATGAAACAGTGAGCAGAACTTCTTCCAAAATGTAAGGCTGATATTAGCGTTCTGATGCAACTTTTCAAAATGTGATTGGCGGCTTCTCGTTCACAGTGATGGATTACCTTTAACCCCTGAATTAGAAGTCTCCAGTTGTTTTCCATGCCGTTTGGAATGGACTGGGAGTGAATGAGCCTGAGAGGTTTGACAAAACTGACTTCAAAATATCTTTAATTATCCAGTACGATAGTGTCCATAACACAACCTGGCCAAAGTCTTTCTACCACTGGGTCTGTCCACAGCACACTCAGAAATAAGGCGGTTGTAAAACACGTTACCTTTTGGCCAGCTGCTCCGGCGCTCTCTTGGGCACTAGCGGTTTCTCCAAGGCGATCTCAATCATGATGTACGTTCTGGCATCCGCATACATCTGGCACAGGAGGGGGAGGTCAGCGTGCTGCGGGGTCTGACAAACACATGCAGCTGTGACACGGTGCGTTGGTGCGGTGCCAGCAGCTCACCTGTCCCTCTGCGGTGGCGTTCGGCTCGATGTCGGTCACGCTGTCGGCTCCGGCCGGCCGGCCCGCACCGCCGGGCTGGAGAAACACAGGATGGAACAGCTGACTGTACAGCTCATCTGCCTTTGGTTAAATCAACCTGAGTCAGCAGTTCTCCTCTGCTGCCGTCCCACAACAGTTAGACAGTAATAAAACCTAACAATGTCTCGCTGCTGTTGGAAACCACAAATCTGCACAAGTTCTTCAGGAAGGAAGAAAAAATTTGCATTAATGCTGACGCATTTGGGCACTTGGGCCATTTCAGCGCTCCGCCTGCTGACTGACCCCCTGCTGACCTTCCTGGGCGGCTCCTTGGCTCCCTTGTTTCCTCCGTCCAACATTCTGCTGCCCACCGCCTTGACGGATCCCACAGCCGAGCCGCCGCGACCTTTGACCTGGCTGGCTGCTGCCTTGACCTGCTCTTTCAGCACACTGACTCGCTTGGTCTTCAAGCACAAGATCACACATGCACACACACACACACACACACACACACACACACGCCACAATTAGGCAAGCCTCACAGTGCACCATGGGACCAGTTATCCAGAAAACTGAAAACTGAAAAAACAAAAAAGACAAAAAACAAAACAAAACAAAGCTATCAACTATATGCTGAAATGTTTAATTTAAATATGTAAAGCTAAACTTGAATATTAGGCTGTACATTAAGTTATATGTTTTCATAACCCAATAGCTTGTTTTCTATTTTATCGCTTTTAGTGTTTTAATATTTATTTTTCTTTTTTTTTACTACTTCTGCTTCAATTGCTTATTTTAGATTCTATTTGCATGCTGCTTATAGTGTCTGTTTTCACTGCTGAATCCTATTACTTGATTTCTCCACCAGGATCAGCAGATCTAAATGTCTGTCTGTGTGTCTGTCAGTCTGCCTGTCTGTCTCTCTGCCTGTCTGTCTGCCTGTCTGTCAGTCTGTCTGTCACCTTGTCCAGCAGCTCGGCCTCACAGAAGGGCTGGACTCTGTAGGCTCCTCGGACGCGGGCGGCCCCGGGGTACAGCAGGGGTCCCAGGTCCACATAGGCCACACCGTGGAAGGGGATCTGCTGCTCCTCTTCAGCCAGCTGGACACACACACACACACACACACACACACAGGTAAAAACAAAGTACTAAAGGCTGGGATCCAACTAAACCCTTGTAGCATGTAGGAAATGTAACTCAGAGTTTCAATACTGACAGACTCACACATAAAAAGTAATTAATTAATTCATATCACTTTATTCATTAACAAAGTGATATCTTATCTTATCTCTTATTCAGTGTAAACTGAGCCTCCACTCAGCAGGTTCACCTCATTTGAATTAGAGGAGCCGCTACTGTCGGCCAATCAGGAGCCAGTATTGTGACGACTTAGTCTTCACATTCACTCAGTTTACTGTAACTCATTCAATTCAACTTTGAACTAAACTACATTTATCTGCAGAACATCATGAAGAACTTTATTCTTATCCTGAGCCGTCGTATATTTGAAAACAAAATCATAAAAAATGAATAATGTGGGACCTTTAAAAGGAACTTGGGACACTAATCTGCTGAGTATCTGCTGACAGAAGACTGATAAGATCCATTTCTCCTACTGAACAATACCTACATTGATCATTATTTTGGGATCAATGGACTAAAATGATTGAGATATAATCAGTTTTTCTCTCATTAGACATGGAGAACACATCCTCCTTTACATAACACGCTTCTATGGGTGAAAGATGCAAAAAAAAAAAAAAAAAAAAGAGGTTGCATTGCTTTGAGTTTGATTTCTCTTCGAATTTAATTCTACCATATGAATACTCTCACCGGTTTGCCAGTCTTTCCTCCCTTGGCCACCTGAGCTGATGACATCATGATCTCCACCGGCCACAGTCTGCTCTCACCAATCCTCCGGCACAGGCTGAAACCACAATCTGCTTTTCAATCTTTTTTCTTATTGTCTCATATTTTCCACATCCTGCATAAATGCTGTGATTCAACGTACGTTCTAGTGTTGTAATTGTCGGTTGGGTTGCGTTTTACACCCACATTTGCTCTTTTCTTCTTTATATTCTGTTTTTCTTTGCTGTATCCTGTTATCAAAGTTACATCTTGTCTTATTGTACGGGCGAGGAATTTGACTTGGCTTTTTACATTACACATTAAACAGACTTTACAAGCTACACAGGACACAGAATTCAGGCCCTGAGTAAAATCCCACTTTCCAAAACCTAGTCAGAGCTTCCATGAGCTAAAAATGTTCGACTGTCCTGGTTTGTTCATGGTGTTTTTCAGCTCAGAAGGAAAATCACCACTGAATGCAATGAACCTGTGAAATACACAATGTAAAATACATTCTGCTATATTCCTGTAAAGTGACCCATTTGTAAATTTCCCTTGTATTCCCAGACTTGAACTGATCAAATTCCCTGTCTTTCCCTGTCTGGAATACGCCTCTCGAACCCAGAGAGTTGGTGTGTAAACGGAGTGTGTGAGTGTATGGAGGGTGTGAGTGTGTGGAGTGTGTGTGTGTGTGTGCAGCTGACCTGGCTGCTCCTCCTGCATCCAGGAAGCAGCGTCTCTCTGTGTCCCAGCTCACCCTCTTCTTCATGGTTTCTGCCTCATCACGAAACTCCCTGTCCTGCAGTTACAACACGACCTTCAGCACTTATACACACTTATACTGTAAGTACAAAAATTCATGAATACCAGCAACTTAGTAAAGAGCAAATACAGCATTCTTACATACTTTTTTGCATTGCTTCTCTATTTTGTTTGTTGTATCATCTCTCTATCTTTAGTGAACTGTTGATTATCATGCTGCTGACGACGCCCCGATTACCCCACCACTCCTTAATTATACTGGAGATTTTCCAGAGTTACATATCTTTACATATTAATGTCAGTATGCGAATTGGCCCTGGACACACTGTTGACCAGAGGCTACTGCTACATACAGGTAACTGCTGATATTATGCAATGCTGCAGACACATTATCACATTGGATAAGAGTATCAGCTATAAGCATTACATTTACATTTCACAGCTGATGCTCTTATACAGAGTGACTTACAGTGAATGCAGCAGTAGAATAAGCTTTGATTCCTAGATCACCAAAAATGACAAGCAACCGCCTTTACTGCTGTACAGTATATTCCTGTGACCATAGAATGATCATGTGAAACAGAAGTGCTATGAAAAGAGAGAGATAGAGGGTTTCCTTTTAAGAGAGCAGAGAGGGGAAATCATTCAGTGGGAAGAAGGTTTGAGTTTTGAGTTTTCAGTCTGTGAGAGAAGATGCTGAGTCCCTCTGCTGTTGTATTCCAGCTGCTCTGCTCCAGTACCTCCGTGCCGGTCAGCTCCCCGTCCTCCTGCTCGATGGGCTCTGTCTGGATGGAGGTGTGGGGCAGGAAGTGTGCCCCCGGGGTCAGCGGGACGCCCGGCGGCCTCCTCCTGGGCCGGCCCTCTGCCTCCCTCTGCCCCCCCGCCTTCAGCAGCCCGTCACAGAACAGCAGCACCTGATCTTTCTGGTAGGAGGAGGAGGAGGACAACTATCACCAACTAAATACTGTGAAGCATAGAAAACTGTCATCAAGTAGATACTGTGATGCACTAGCTATCATCAACTAATCCCATCAACTGAATACTATGATGCATTGCAGCAGGCTGTCTGTCACTGTAGGTGTTGTAGTAATAAAAAAGCCTAATAAAAAAAAAACCTATAAAAAGCCTAAACGCACAGACACACACAGCACACTCAGTTCACCTGCCCAGTGAAGCCTCACCTTGGCGGTCAGTGGGACCTGCAGAGCAGTGATGTAAGTGGCGGGCGGCGGCCCCGGCCCGGACGCCACGCTCCACGCCTCAGGGACGGAGTAGGCCGTCTCCACCGTCACCTTCAGCAGGTTGGAGGCTGCCAGCGGGCCGGCGGGCAGCAGGGGCTCCGCCACGCTCACACACACATCCAGGGACGGCTGCTGCAGGGTCAAACAACAAGCTCCTCTTACACAGTTTGAACACAGTGACGGTCGACAGTCTATCTAGCTAGTGAAACCCTAATAACCCTGATGGTTACTGTGTGTATTAGAGTCATGTGACCTGTGGCAGGGAAAACCCTGAGCTAATATCTGACCTTAAAGCTGGAGTCCTGGGACGCTGCCTCTCCTGGAGAGCCAGGCACTGGATGCAGTGGGACTGTGCAGGAGAAGCTGCTCTGACCTGCAGACAAGAGAAGGAAAACCACCAGAAAACACCGTGCAGATGCTGCATTTTTGAGACGTACATTCTCACCTGACTGCAGCGATATATTTACACACTTCAGAGCAGAGGGGGGGTGTGGTCTTACCATGCAGCAGAGGCAGCAGGTCGACAGCAGCTTGGCCCAACACCGCCATCTTCTCCTCCTTGTGTTTCTTCTCCTTGGGCAGGATCTCTGTCAGCGTCACTGAGGACAGGACGAGTCACGTTAAACAGTGGCTCCAGAACTAAAGGCTGGACCGGAGAACAGCAGCGTTTCCTCTGCATTCACTCAGCAGTGAGAACGTTACCACCACTGCTAGAGAAATGTGACATTAAAATAACGGTCTAATTCAGCTTCTCTCTAAAAAATGGAAGTGTAGTTAAAGCTTCAAATTATGCAACTTTTTTCACATTGAAATGACATATAAATAGGATATATTACACATCAATGTGTGTCTGTGACCCTGTATGCTCAGGCCTAAATCCACTCGTTTGCCTGAAACTGGCTTTTCAATTATGTTTTAGGGGCATAAAACATTTCCTGTGGGCGTGTCTTGTGTGCTGTGTCTATCAAGGTGAGGCCAGCGGCCGCAGAGTAGGAAGTCACAGCAACAATGGAGGAAAGCAGGAAGAAAAGAAAGAAGAGCGAAGCTAAACGTTCAGAAACACGCTGAACATCAGGTCGGCTGTGGAGGAGAGATGACATCATCAAGATGACTGACAGGTGGCGGGGAGGGGGAGGAGGGCGGGGCTAACAATATACTTCCTACTTCAAGGAGAAAAGTTGCAGATTGAAGGTTTAACATTTTGATCTGAACTGTGATTTCCCCTGGAGGAAACGCGGCTCTTACATATGACAGGCTTGTGGGCGAGGTCGTCGAGGGCCTGAGCGCCGTCTGAGCAGAGGAAGCTGCAGGCGAAGTCGTAGTCGACGCTCCGCTCCACGGACACTTCCTGCTTCCTGGATGATTCTCCCAGCAGCACGCCATCCAGCTCCACCCGCACAAAACTCTGCAGGCTGTCCGGTCTGCTCCCCCTCTGAGAAGAGGAGAGGAGGAGAGAAGAGAGGAGAGGAGGGGAGGGGAGAGGAGAGGAGAGGAGGGGAGGAGAGGAGAGGAGGGGAGGGGAGGAGGAGAGGACGAGAGGAGAGAAGAGAGGAAGAGAGGAGAGTAGGAGAGAGGAGAGGAAAGGAGAGGAGAGGAGAGGAGGGGAGGAGAAGAGAGGAGAGGAGAAGAGAGGAAGAAAGGAGGAGAGGAGAGTAGGAGAGAGGAGAGGAAAGGAGAGGAGAGGAAACTTAACATTCAGAGCAATTCTCAGTGCCATAAATCATAATTCTGAATAAAGCGAGTAAACTGAATAAAAGCTGATTCTAATACTAATAGGAGGAGGAAGAAGATGAAGAAATAGAAGAAAAAGAAGAAGGAGCAGGCAACAGTAGAAGTACTGTGTGGCATAAAATAACAGCTAGGGTGTAGAGGAAGGTTAAATCCACCTGAACTCAGCTCCCCCACCTTTAAATGTATTAAAACAAGTGAAATATTAATGCCCATCTTTCTAAGATCATATAAATCTTTGTGAGATAAACTGAGGAGTTCCATTGCAAGATGAGATATCCACCATTTAAGATAAGATCGCACTTTATTGTTCCCCTTGGGGAAATTCAGTAAGGAAGGAAGTCAAGTATGTGTCAAGTACAGAATGACGGTAATGTACATAATAGTGCGAATAAATGCAAATAATGGATGCAAATAATGAATGCAGAGAGTCAGGCATGACCAGAGATGGTCACAGCTGGCTGGCACAGCGGTCGCTGATGGTGTTGAACCGGTGGCTGCAGGCACAGAGGAACGTCTGAGGCTCCGCCCTGCAGGGTGGGGGGAGGAGCCTGAGGCTGACGCTGCTCCTCCTCAGCCTCAGCTCAGGGGTTCTCCGGGATGACGCTGATCTTTCCCCTCATCCTCCTCTCTGCCACTGCCTCCAGACTGTCCAGTTTGAGTCCAACAACAGAGCTGGTCTTCCTCACCAGCTTGTTCAGTCTGTTGGCTTCCCCTGCCTTGATGGCGCCTCCCCAGCACACCACAGAAGAAGAAGAGACTGGCTGCTGCAGACTGGTAGAAATCTGCAGCAGCCTGTTGCACACGTTGAAGGACCTGAGCCTCCTCAGGAAGTACAGCCTGCTCTGTCCTTTCCTGTAGAGCTTCAGTGTTGTCCGACCAGTCCAGTTTGTTGTTGAGCTGCACTCCTAGGAACCGATAGGAGTTCACCACCTCCTCCCCCTGGATGGTGACAGGGGTTTGGGGGCTTCCTACTCCTTCTGAAGTCCACCACCAGCTCCTTGGTCTTCCTGATGTTGAGCTGGAGGTGGTTGTTGTCACAACCTACAAAGCTCTCCACCAGCTCTCTGTACTACTTGTCCTCCGTGATGCAGCTGACAATGGAGGAGTCATGATCCGGAGTTGAAGCAGAAGTCCGAGGTGATGAAGGTGAACAGGAATGGTGACAGTACGGTTCCTTGGGGTGCGCTGGTGTTGCCCATTGAACTGTCCTCTTAAACAAGAGACACCAGGTCTTATCAAATGATTGACAGCCCAAAACTGTTTTTTAAGGTTAGGAAGTAACTGAAGACACTGGTTGACAAAATGATGACACTGTTACAGACTGGGCCTTCTGTGTTTTAGACATATTGAATGATACATTTCAGGCCGTGATGTTTCCCTACATTGATAGATAACGTTTTGGAATTGTAACTTGAATTAAACTAATATACTGTAGGTTATATGCTAATATACTGTAGGTTATATAAGAAAAAAAAAACACAATAAACGTTTCCATTCTTGAAAAATAATTGTGTGTGTTGTGATTTGTAGGTATTGGTGACAGTGGTGGTTGGTCGCCCTGTTTTGGTGATCTCCGCCTGCTTGGTTTCGCCACTTTTTTATTTTTGACTGAATAACTTCTGACTTAATCGCCTAATAAAACATTGTGACAAGCCGTCCACAGGTTCAAAACTATTCAAAAACGTATTTAAGGAGGGGAAACCCGGCCTTTTTCATTAAAGTTACGTTTCTGTAGGTTCAAAGCTGGCTAGCTAACGTTAACGTTACCGTTACCGTTCCCTCGGACTCTTTCTGCTAGCTAACGTTACCGTTTAACGCTTCTGAAAACTAAACGAGCTTACCAAGTTATTTCCTCGCACGACAGTTATCTTCACAGGTGCGGGTTTATCTGCAGCAGTTAGTACTGGCTCCATGTTAGAGAGAAAAACTGTAAATTATAAAGTAAAGGAGTCGACTCTGTAACCGTTGCTACATACACAGAGCTCGTTTCCATGGCAGCGGTGATACTGATGCTGTGTTCGCGTGCTGTCGGAAATGTCGCACTTACCACTGAAAGGCACACGAACCACAGTGTGTCTCATCTTTTACAGCACACGGGAATTTATCAGTAATTTATACCGGTAACTTTACAGTACAGGGCCTCTTCAGCTCCACTGGAACTTGGGGTACAAGGTGTGTGTGTGTGTGTGTGTGTGTGTGTGTGTGTGTGTGTGTGTGTGTGTGTGTGTGTGCGTGTGTGTGTGCGTGTGCGTGTGTGTGTGAAGACACTCTTCACATGGTTGAATACCAGCTGCCCTAGTTGTATTTCATTAGGAATTAAATTAATATTGACCTTAATCATTATGCGACTCAGTAAACAAAGCTAAAGTAGATCTTGCAACACAGTAAAACTGCACTCAGCACACACACACACATCAGCTGCAGATCTCATTCTGAGTCTCACAGAAAACATTGTTTTTGGTCATTTGGAGCTTGTTAGTATTTAATATGCCATGACGCTGGGTGAGATATGTGCTGGTCATTTTGTGTTGATGCAGCTCCGCCATAGACTTCACTATATCTGAAAATATATCTGGAAATGGCCATTTAACTATAGATTACTGTTAATCATGGTGATTGATTTGATAATGTTAGGAAGCTTTCGTGGCTTGCAGCTTCTGTCATATAACTAAATAGAACTCACTTCTATTCTATTCTATTATATTCTGTGGGAATATATTTGTTGCTAAATGGATTTTGAAACCTGCCAGTTGCAAAACAGCCTGCAGCGTCTGCTTTGACGTATGTGAACATGTCTTGTTTTCAGCAGTAATTCCCTGGAAAAGAACCTCAGGACATTTAATTAGTCATTCAAACATTTACTGGTCTGAACAAACTTCAGAATAGCAAGGCCTGGTACTGGACGTGTTTACTGGACTTTGCTCCCTATATGATTTTAGTACTGTTTAGTTAGAAAAGCCTGCAGGCCATTCCCAGTGTTTCTAATGAGTGATATGCATCTTCTTTATTGTTATGTTAGTTTGTTTCATCTCACTGAACATCGATCTGCTTCCTGGCAGCTTGTCTCTGCTGAAGCTGCTGTCAGCTGACTCATCTGTGCAAATGAAGGACGTGTTCAAACTTCATTCTGATTTCTGGCAGAACAAACTTCCCCTTGCTACTTGGCACCGAGTGCGATCAACAGGAAATACGAGAGGAAGTTTGCTTTCTTTCCTCTGAATGCTTCGCTGGCTGCTGATCACTTCCCCTAAACTCTCAAGATCAGAAAAGTGCGGCAGACTGCAAGCTGCCAGTCAAACCGTGACCCACGTCACCGTTTACATGCTGGGAACTGTTATCAGTAACGGAATCTGCTGTTTACTCCAACTCAGTGTAATCTGATTACTTTCTGTTACTGTTGGATTACATTGTTCCCAAATCAGTGGACTATATGAAGCAGAACTGACCCTTTATTTGCATTTTACACGCTAGAGCAGCAGCACCTGCCAGCATCATGTCTGCCTGTCTGTCTGTGTGAAGTTATTTCAATATGTACAAACTCATTTTCCCTGCAGACAGGATTTTGTCTCACCAAACAAATCATCTGTTTCAAAATGCAGATGCAAGATGATTCCTGTGGGCTTCTCAGCAACTGCAATGGATGTTACCTATTTTTGTCAGTGCATCACTTCAGTCTGTAATCAGTTACTTCACAGTGTGTCATCACCGCTGGTCATGTGACATCACAGCCATCATGCTTTTGACAGGAGGAGGAAGGAGATGAATTAGACAGGGTTTTTTTTTCCAATGACACTCTTTAAAAAGATAAGCTGAAGTAAATGAGTTGAGGTGCACAAGCAGGAGCAGACAGATGGAGCGAGGAGAAACACTCTGTTCACTGGAGCTTTATGGACACTTGATTCAGTTTGAGTTGCATTTTCTTGTGTTTCTTATGGGAAGGGAAAGTGTCAACTTACACCATCTGCTGGCTGCATTCAAAGAAAAACAAAAAAAAACACCATTCATTCTCCCATAGGGGGATATTTAATAATTGATTATAAATTAGCGACAGCTTGAACTCTCATATATCACTCCGGCACATCAGCTATGAATGAGATGAAACATATTTTTTTTGCAAAGGCATCACAGTGTTCAGATACTTACTACAGTTGTCTTGAAACTCCAAACGTGGTGAGTTGAAGTAATCACTGAGTCATTGGGGTTGATCAATAACTCTATCAACCCAACAGAAGGCCATTCTGTGCTATGGGTCAGTCAAAATCTTATGGATTGCCCCTTTAATTTACTTTGTTATAGTCAGGTGTTTTAGAACCAGCAGCTTCACCAGAGCAGAAACTAATAATTAAACTAATCAAATCTAAACTACTTTTTTTCTGTTTTGCTTGGTATCTTATTTTAATCTTTTTATAACATATTTTAAACAAAATGTCTTTTAACATCATGTTGTCTAGGGCTTCTCTGCTTCAGTATATGTGTGTTTTAGTTTTACTCGCTCTTACCTTTGTTTTATTCCTTCATCTATCATGTGTATGCAATGTTTTCCTGTTTTTATTTTATTTTTTCTTATTATTTTATTGTAAAGCATCTTGTAACCTAGTTAAGAAAGGTGCTATACAAATAAAGTTTATTATTATTATTATTATTATCATCAAAACCTGATCAGTCTAGTCTACTGTCTTCATGTGGACTGATTGTTTTTAAACCAGCAGTATCATCTTTTAAATCACTTCTAAAAACATACTTTTATCAAGAAGCGTAATCCTGGTCTGATTTGTAGCCAAGTTGCTATATTCATTATTAAATTAAAAAAATTCTGTAAGATTTTGAATTATTTATTGTCATTTGTTTGTCTTTCTCTTTGCTATGTTATGTATTTTTTTTACAGTACCTTCATGTTTTATTCCTTGCACTTGCTCCTTGTTGTGAAACACTTGTTTTGAAAAGTGCTCTATAAATAAAAGGTATTATTATTATTATGTATGTACAGTCTGCTGTCTGTAATATGTATTGTACTGTACACTGTGTGTGAGGTGCTGCTGCTCCTGTGTGTCAGGGTGAACTGTGTCTCCGTCCATCTGTACTCGCTGGCTGGTTTGCCGCCTGTTTCCTGCCTTGTTTCAACACAGATTTTATTTTAAGAGTGCAGCGTCTCGTTGGCCGTTGAGCTGCAGCAAGTGGGTGCAGCTCAGTGTCTCTATTCCGCTCTGTGGTGAGACAGAGAGGGGGATGCTGCCTTCCTTTTTTCACCCTTCTCTTCTTCTCAGCACCGTCAGAGCGTTCACTTCCTCTAAGTCAGAGAGAGAGAGAGAGAGAGAGAGAGAGAGAGAGAGAGAGAGTGACACACAGACAGAGAGGCAGAGACAGAAGCCATTTTCTTTCCAGCAGGCCGAGCAGCTCGTCGCCCCGGCTGAGAAACATGTACGCTTGTGCTTTTCTTTCTTTCTTTAATTTCACTTCAACTTTACGTCTAATTTCCTGAAACTAAAAGAACTTCAGAGCGCTGAACACTTGAGGAACTAAGAGCAGTTAAAGACACTTGACAGCGTTTTATTTGCCTCTGCCTCACCAGACTTTTGGTTTTGTGTTTGCAGGAGTAATGTGAAAGCGAGGCCCGGCTGACTGACACACAGCGTCGCTCTGTGGATTCTGACTGGAGAGTGCAACTGCTGAGTATCTGATTCGAAGAAAAGGCTCTACATGCCTGGAGTTCATCTTCCAGTATCTCTAAAACCTAGAAGACCCAGACTACAAAAGTAAAAGAAAAAAATCACCTCGTCAAGCTTGGACTCCAGTCACCGTCACTCAGATGGTGATCGCCTCCTTCTGGAACCAGACTCTCGACTTGTGATCAGGAACGTCGTCCGCCGGATTGACTCAGCGACTCCATTAGTGTGTATGTGAGAGGAGGAGAGGCGAGGGGAAGGCAGGATGAGTTTTGAACGAGTGCCGCCCAAGTCGGAGGTGATGGGATGGAGCCCAAACCAACTGGCAGACTACCTGAGGAGGGTGAGAGCTTTATTATTATTACTCCACACAGAGGTCAGAGGTCAGGGGTCAGAGGTCCGGAGCATTCAGCAGGGGGGGGGGGGGGGGGGGAAGAGTACTAAAACATCCTACTCAAGTAGAAGTACTGTTACTTTGCTGGCATTTTACTGCAGTAGAAGTAAAAGTACTGGTGTGAAAATCTCCTTCAGTAAAAGTAAAAAGTGTCTGATTTAAAATGTTCTCAGAGTAAAAGTTCCTGAGTTCCTCTTTAGAACAGAGAACGTTGTCAGCTGTGATCTTTTCCATGTGATTCTAACAGGAGAGAGGACAGAGTTCAAACTGGATTATTTTAACTGGAAACATTAGAAATTACAAAATAAAGTGCAGAAAGTAAAGTCAGTTTACGTTGAGCCAGTTTCTGTTGCTGATGGAGAAACACAATCTGTTCTGTGGTGGATGGATTTAAAACGGACTGAAGGACAAAACTGCAGGAGAAATGGTAAAAGTAAAAGTCAAATTACCGACTTTAAAAAATACTCAAAAAGTACACAGAAAAGCTACTCAGTTACAGTAATGTAAGTACATGTAATTACTTACTTGCACACCTGGGGTTCAATGTCTTGCTCAAAGACTCTCGGTGTCATGAGGGATCAAACCTGCGACCCTCTGGTTACTGAATGGGAGAAATACTGTACATTGCATTATTGCGTCATATCATTTAGCAGACGCTTTTGTCCAAAGTGACTTACAATAAGCACATTTTATCAGCAATAGTCAAACCGACCGTATATCTCAGTCTTCATCAGCCAAGCCTTTAATAGGAATAAGTAGTATTTGTAGAATCAGAGAGGTTTCTTTTTGTTTTAACGAGTAAGGAGATCATTACATGACAGACAGGTCAACAGGGTCCAGGTGACGAGATGGGTCTTCAGTCTCCGTCGAAATATAAATATCAACTTTGAAGCAGTAAATTTGCCCTGCTCACCCATCTTTCCCTTCACATCTTCGTGACATCAGCAGTTTGAATCTTAGTTCTGTGGTTTCTGGATTTGGCAGAAAGTTGTTCATATTCACAGATGTCGATTGATGCACACATATTCTGCAACTCTGTTTATTTGCCCACCTGAACACAGTAATGTAATGCCTTTTTAGTCTGAACAAACAAACTGTGGCTCTGTGGAGCTCAGTAGGCAGAGCAAGGCACTAACACTGCCAGGGTCGGGGGTTCAATTCCCACTGGACCACCCATAATAAACATGTTACACTAGTGGTGCTGTACGGTGCTTTAGATGAAAGCGTTCACTCCATATTAAACAGTACAGTACAATAACAGTGTGTTATTTCTCTGTGTCTCTCCTGCAGATGAACCTGTCTGGCAGTGACAAAGTGGTGATGAAACACTCGATGAGTGGCTCCAGGTTTGTGGTAAGTCTGTCTGGTTTCAACTCAGACTAGTCAGTGGCTCAACATTTGAAGAGTTTAATTTCAAAAGACCTTGAATCCATGGCCAGAAGTAGCACAAGGAGGCCATCAGGATTTCAAAAAACTCTACAGGTGCTCATGGGAAGGGAAAAAGAGCGGGTGACAAGACAAAGGAAAATTATACTTCTGTGGTTGGAAGAACAGAGCTCAGAGTGTTCTCACAGAACAGGACAGAACAGGACAGATTAGAACAGAACAGAACAGAACAGAACAGATTAGAACAGATTAGAACAGAACAGGACAGATTAGAACAGAACAGAACAGAACAGATTAGAACAGATTAGAACAGATTAGAACAGAACAGAACAGAACAGATTAGAACAGAACAGAACAGATTAGAACAGAACAGAACAGAACAGATTAGAACAGAACAGAACAGAACAGAACAGAACAGATTAGAATAGAACAGAACAGATTAGAATAGAACAGAACAGGACAGAACAGATTAGAATAGAACAGAACAGAACAGATTAGAACAGAACAGAACAGAACAGAACAGATTAGAATAGAACAGAACAGAACAGAACAGATTAGAACAGAACAGAACAGAACAGAACAGATTAGAATAGAACAGAACAGATTAGAATAGAACAGAACAGAACAGAACAGATTAGAACAGAACAGAACAGAACAGAACAGATTAGAACAGAACAGAACAGAACAGATTAGAATAGAACAGAACAGAACAGATTAGAATAGAACAGAACAGGACAGATTAGAACAGAACAGAACAGAACAGAACAGATTAGAACAGAACAGAACAGAACAGAACAGAACAGAACAGAACAGATTAGAATAGAACAGAACAGAACAGATTAGAATAGAACAGAACAGGACAGATTAGAATAGAACAGAACAGAACAGAACAGATTAGAATAGAACAGAACAGGACAGATTAGAACAGAACAGAACAGAACAGAACAGATTAGAACAGAACAGAACAGAACAGATTAGAACAGAACAGAACAGAACAGAACAGATTAGAATAGAACAGAACAGAACAGATTAGAATAGAACAGAACAGAACAGAACAGATTAGAATAGAACAGAACAGGACAGATTAGAACAGAACAGAACAGAACAGAACAGATTAGAACAGAACAGAACAGAACAGATTAGAACAGAACAGAACAGAACAGATTAGAATAGAACAAAACAGAACAGAACAGATTAGAATAGAACAGAACAGGACAGATTAGAACAGAACAGAACAGAACAGAACAGATTAGAACAGAACAGAACAGAACAGAACAGATTAGAATAGAACAGAACAGAACAGATTATAATAGAACAGAACAGAACAGATTAGAATAGAACAGAACAGGACAGAACAGAACAGAACAGATTAGAATAGAACAGAACAGGACAGATTAGAACAGAACAGAACAGAACAGATTAGAATAGAACAGAACAGAACAGATTAGAATAGAACAGAACAGGACAGAACAGATTAGAATAGAACAGAACAGAACAGAATAGAACAGAACAGATTAGAATAGAACAGAACAGAACAGATTAGAATAGAACAGAACAGAACAGAATAGAACAGAACAGAACAGTTTAGAACAGATTAGAACAGAACAGATTAGAACAGAACAGAACAGAACAGAACAGATTAGAATAGAACAGAACGCTGAGAAATGCCGAAAAGTGTGTTGTTGGTGTTTTTATATTCTCTCTGCCCTCTAAAGCAGTTTCCTCAAATCCGGTCCTCTGGGCCCACAGTACTGCTGGTTTTCTATTCTGCCAGGTAGTTTTCATTCTAGCTGTCTAATCAGAGACCGATTTAGACTTGGGATGACAGGTGAATGCAATTAACTACCTGGCAGAATAGAAAACCAGCAGCACTCTGGACCCCAAGGACCGGATTTGAGGGCCACTGCTGTAAGAAAAGATTATAAAAATTCAAAATGTCCAACCATAGAAGTACAATTTCCCTTCATCTTTTCAACATGTATCCATTTTGAAAAACAAAAAGTCTTTACCTGCATGTCATCATTAGGGATGTTCCTAACGACTAATTTCCCTGTCGATTAAATGAAAATTTAAATTTAGACTAGTCGACTAGTCTAAAAGTAAGAAAACACTCAGAAAACAGTCAAAATTAAGCACAATTTAATCTATAAGGGTTAGTTATATTGCATGTATTTAAGAGCCATTTGAAACCGTTAATCACATTCTTCAATAACTGTGGCACTTGGCGCCGTTTATTATGAACATTGCACATTACAAAACATGACAACTCACCCCTGCACCGTGTATTCAGCCTCAATATAGTCCATTAACTTTCGGAAGCCTTTGCCTTCAACAAAGTTGAGTGGAAGCATATCTCGTCTGCGGGTCAGGGCGGTAAACGATGTCATATTGGTTTGCCATATTAATAAACCATATTGGTTTATTTTCCTCTTCTAGATCAAAATACTGCCAAACCACGCTGGTTTTACGAGATGCCGTCTCTGTCCGGTCCCACTTTCCACCTCGCTGGTTTACATCCGGGCGTAACCGCCTGCGGGGCTAGTGGCGGGTGGCTGCGTAACATCTTAGACGCAACAGTTAACCGGCGTTGTACATTAGTAATAATTAGTTTAACCGACTAGTATTTCTGGTGCCGAGTAGCGAGGGTAGAAACGTTTAATCGACTAGTCGACTAATCGCGCACATCCCTAGTCATCATTCAGTGTCTAAAATGCAGACGATCATCTTCTTGAGTAAGAATAAAGCCTAGAATCCGCACATTACTATGCACACACATCTTTATTTAATAGAATTACACAGACAATGTTTCAACCCTGTTGGGTCTTCATCAGCTCTCAATATGAATTAAATTTACAGTACATATATATAGATAAAACATAGTAGTGGCCACCTACACCAGCTGTGTGTATACTATTTGGGGAACAAATGCTTACACTTTGTGGGGTGTTATGGCTTTTACAAAACACACCACATCCCCTTCATGCTCATTGCCACAGAAATAAACATCAGAGGCCGGACCACAGCAGAAAGTAACTGTAAGCTTGGTGGCCATATGTAGGCTATCTTGTGGTGAAATGTGATACAGTCTAAACTGTATCACTATATGTAATATGATGTATGTTGACTGAAAATGTTTCTTCTGCGACTTGTAGAATATGAGTGACAACGACCTCCAGAAATTCCCCAAACTCCACGCTCCGTGAGTACTAACTACCTGTTGATTCAGGTTACTGAAAATGTAAAAAAAAAAAAAGTGTAAAATGTTGTATTTTCACCTATTTCTGTTATTCTAGGTTGAGATAGATCCTAATGAAACAAGAGAGGAAGAGAGAGAACAAGACTGCAAAACGCTGCAGATGAACAGAGAGAGTGAAAGTGAGCGATAGAGAGACAGAAACAGAGAGCGAAAGAGAGAGAAGCAGCTACAGGGAGAGAGAGAGAACAGAGAAACAGAGAAAGAGGAGAGACAGACAAATAAATTGAGAAATAGAGAGAAACGCAGGATGTAGAGAGAGAGAGAGAGAGAGAGAACGAGGGAGACAGAAAGGGGAAGAGAGAGATAGAAAGAAGAATATTGTCAGAAATGAGTGGTACTGAAAGACAGCGAACTCTTTATATTTGGACTTGAGCCACAGAGGAAGTGATGGAGGAGGAGAGATAGAAGAGATGGATGACGTGGAGCGGAGAACAGGAAGAGATAGAGAGAGAGAGAGATAGAGAGAGAAAGAGAGAGAGAGAGAATGAGCTTAGGTGGTAGAGAGAGAGTTTGTCAAGTAGCTGCAGTAGCTGAATGCATTCTAAATATATGAAGAAAAATGTAAGGGAAGTTTGATTAATCTTCCGCTGGCTATCGCTGCTCATGCTAACTACCCAGTTCTTCTTCTTCTGTTGATTCCAAACAAACTGGAAACGTAAAACGCATCACTTCCTGTGCGGCAGAGGATTTTTCCCAGTAAAGAGCTACCAGACACCGGCTGGTTAGAACAGACAGTGGAGAAGATTTATCAACTGGATATAGGTTGAGTCACTGTTGAGTTATATCCAATCAGTGACAGATTACAAAACTGACATTTAAATGAAAATGTCACAGATTATTTCCATGGAACATTTCAAAACAAACAAACAGTGAATTACAAGTCTCTTAACTGACACTGACACAATAATAAATCAAACAGGAAGATTTACATGAAAAATACCAAATGTGTATGAATAAAATTACACTTGACGTTACTTCAGTAAAATGTATCGGAAGTAACAGTACTTAGGAACTTCAGTGCAACATTTCATCACTGCATTTCCTTTATTTATGCAACTGTGATGCACCATAGTACCACTGATAAGGGAAATTTAAATCAATAACATTTATCCTAATTTCCTCCTCAAACAACAGTGTGGTGCCAGTATTTAGCATTGTTAGCATTACAATGAAGTATCATAAGAAACATATTTTTTGGCACTGCAACCTGCACTATAGCAACAACTGAGACCAAATCAGGGACAAATGTGAAACGAACCACCACTACAATATAAAACTAAATAAAACAGCAACAGCAACAGCAACAGTGACACAGTGACAGTTTAGTGTGGAGGGAGACGGGGTCAACAGACTGAAACTGAAACTTCCTGCACTGCTTCCTGTTTGCATGGTCTCCACACAGCCATCCACCAATCATCACTTCTCAAACTGATCATGTGACCTGATGGTGTCACTGTTGTCTGAGTCCCAGTGACACAATGCTGTTGTCATGTGAAAACTTTGTAACTCCAAATTTAGGGATTTTCATGTTTTAAATTGAAGGATTACTCACATTGCTCCTCAATGGGTGGAGAAAACTTTACGACCCTTGGACTTATGAAAACCTTCCAAAACCACAAAACCTCAAAAAGGCATAAAGCTTAAAACAAGATCAAAACTGTTTTCATGGTTCCTGAAAAGTTAACATTTTGGAGACACGGGGTTTTCCACTGTCCGTGGTGATAAGTTAGAGTCAAGCAGCGACCCCAGGTTCCTGATTTGAGTTAATAATGTAATCTTCTATTAATCCATGTCAGGTTAATTCTCTTTTCTCAGGGAGGTCAGAGGTCAGAGGTCAGCACCTGTACCGCTGGTAGAGATTCAGTGTCTTGCTCAAAGACCCTTCAGCAGAGATCAGAGTGCTGTGTCGAGAGCTTAGAGCTTCATAGTAATGTTAATTTTAGTAATGCGATTTTAAGTAATGTAAATTTAATTTGTGTCTCTGTCTGTTCCACCCCCCCCCACCTCCTTCTCTCTCTCCCTCCTCCTCTAACTCTGCCTCTCTGTGTGTTTCTGTCTCTCTCTCTCCTCAGTATGATCTCTAAGATCTGCACTGAGATCAGTAAGAAGGAAGAGAGGAGAGGCCTGTTTGGTAAAAAGTAGGTACCTCTTCAAATTATCAGCTACTGCACTTTGACTACAGAACAGCATTAGTCTCAGCTTGCAACTCTTGATTTATTGTTTTTTTCTCTCTTTGTGTTTGTTTGTTTGTTTTCCTCCTCCCCCTCTCTCCACCCAGACACACAGCGCCTAAGTATCACGAACCAGGTAGGAATGGTTTCAAATTTTACAGTCTACAATATGAACAATCAACCATCAGTACTGGACCTTCTGCAGACTCAATTAGATCCACTCACTTTCATTTTCAAAAACTAGTTGTTACAAATTCTACTTGTAATATATAAAGCAGCAAGGCAATATATTATCCTGTCAGTGTTCATCTGCTGTTGGAGGTTGAAAACCCCTGTGGAGGCGGCCGTGCTACATAGTGAAAATATTCTACCGGTGAAATATTACTTTTAAAGCAATACAATGAGCAATTTAATTGACCATCTAAAATTTTGTATATATTCACATTTGTTTTTGAAGAATCTGAGTTTTAGATGGAAATAAGCTTTCTGGAAATTTTATAACTCATCCTAACTCAAAATACAGCTCTGATTCACTCCAGTGGTTAAAAAAACATTCAAAAAAACATTTAAAAAAATGTCAAAACCATGTAAACCATGTGTCATACACTGTCTGTGCCTAAAATTGATTATAAAATACATTTCAAAATGAAAATGGTGGTGGGGTGAGGCAGATTGGAATTTAGTTCTACAAACATTTCTTGGAGGGAGAAATAATCTCATTGGCTGTGTTAAACCTCAGTGGGCGGGGCCAAATAACCACAGTTTTTTCATTCTAAATACACTAGACTGAAGCTCAGTGAAAAAGACAAGCGGTAAGAGAGGAGGAAGCTAATATTATGAAGCCTAGCGCTCTGCTACTAACTGAAAAAATACAATCTATCATACTAAGTTATCTAGGTTAGCTAGTTAGCTAGCTGACCTTCAAGTTCAAACTAGCCATACTAGCCAATAGCTATCTAGGTAAGCTAGTTAGCTAGCTGCTGACCTTCAACATCATGATGCCATGGTTATGAATGAAAAAAAGAAAAAAAGAAGTCATTGCCATTACAATAATAATAATATATTAAATAATATACTTTTGACCAGTTTCTTCTTAACCATTCAAGTTTGCCAGTTAGTCTAGCTAATTTACGCACCCAAAAACTGGTTTTTGCTCTCACTGAGGCTTAACAGAGGTATAATCAGATTATTTCTGCTTCCAGAGCACCTCTGCCTCCAGAAATGTTTATATAATTAAAACTGCAGTCTGGGGGAACAGTAGTGTTCAGACAGTAGCAGGCTGGTTGGAGGGTTTCACTGCTGCCATCTTCTCCACAGACACTCCTGCTGAGGACCAAGGCTGGGGGGAGGACGAGTTTGTAAGTGTCATTCTTGCGGTCTGCCTGTCTCTTTCTCTGTCTGTCTTTTTATCTGCTCATCCCTCCGTCTACTTGCCCGTCTTTCTCTCTGTCTTTCTCTCTCACCTGTCGGTCTTTCCATTTCTCTCTCTATCTGTCTTTCTGTGGTCAATCCCCCGTCTCTCCCTCGCTCCATCAGGACAGCGATGATGACTACGAGGAGCCGGACGATCGGGGGAGCGTGGGAGACTACGAGTCCCCGACTGAGGAGTTTGAGGACAGAGGCGGGGCGAATGACAACGACTACGAGCCCCCCCCCTCTGAACCTCCAGAGGACCTGCCTCACAAGCTGTGCCCCACCCTGCCCATGGGAGACAGCGACTACATAGGTAACCCTGGGGTGGGACTTGGGGGTAGCAGCCTAAACGGTAGAGAAGTGGGCTTGGGAGCAGAAGTTTGGCAGTTTCGGCTGAGAAACTCTGTGTGGAGAAAGTAGACTCTTCCCTCCTTCAACAACTACTGTCACTGAGCCCTTGAGCAAGGCACTCAAAGGAAAACAACAAGGGAGATTGGCCTGCTGGTCAACTTACCTGTTATGTAGTGAGAACATCAAAATCATCCATGTGTCCCTGGCATAGACTGTAAAAACAGATGGAGTAGTGTATGTGAGTAACACACCCATAGGTCACCCATAGGGATCTGAAGGGCTGTTTTAAAGCCAAAAGTTGGGGTTTATGATCGCCGCCATGTTGACATTTTTTGGAGCTGGAGCAGCCAGAGCGAAGCCGAGGGTCGACACAGAGCCACAGCTCCGCCTGCTATTGGTCCGTGATCGGCGACCTGTCAATCACTGGACAGGCGACCTGTCAATCACTAGGAATACAACCCCGTTTTATAACCGTTATATGTTAATGACGCAATTATTTTGAAAATCGCCATACGGACACATATTAGAAGAAGTTAAATTAGCTACTGAGACCAAAACCTCTTGTCGAAAAAATGTATTGACTATATTTTGAGTGAGAAGTTGGGTTGTGGTCCATTGACTTCATGGAGTCGGGCGGTTTGGAGTCTTTTTGGAGCCGGACTCTAGTGGACATTAGAGGAACTGCAGCTTTCAGCCACTTCCTCATTGGCTTCAAAATTCACCCGTGGTTTTGGCCGCTTGGTCCCTGGTAGATTGTTGGCTCTGGTGCTAACACTTTAGCATACACTATGACATGTTGAGTGACAGTAGGCCACAAGCATTGTCCAAAGTAAGAAAAAAGACCCATTAGTTCTTTATTATAAGTAGATTCATAGATTTTAGTATATCTAATGTAGCCAGGTTTATTTGTGGAACTATTTGGTGAGAAAAAACGCCACCGTCACTATATAACAACTATATAGGGGTGTCACGATTCTCCAAATCCACGATTCGATTTGACTTTCAATTTTGAGGTCACGATTCGATACGATTTTCGATTAAATTTTTTTTTTTTTTCAGCACTGATGGCTATGCCATTGTTAGACTATCAAGTCTTGATTTGTAAAGATCAACATATCATTGGTTTTATGCCCTGACAACTGTCATTTACATTTTTAAATTCTTCTTTAAAAAGATGGTATCAAGTGTGATATAACTGCCATATTTTTGTTTTTGGAATGTACCACACTAAGGCCATATGGTCAAATTTTTTCAAAGTTTTTCCATTTAAAAAAACACAACTTTCCCTTTAATTTGGTACCAAATACATGGCAAGGCGATTCAGGGCATCTCCTTACTGAAGTGTCATTCACAGTATGACAACAAAACAGATCCTTCCTATTTTGGCTAACGATAAGCTTTCAAAATACATACAAAACCTCCAGCGCTTCAGCCCACACAGTAATACGATCAGACAATAATAGTCGCCAAACAAATATGGAAAAAGTCGCCAAATTTATATGGATAAAAGTCGCTGCAACCCGGCCAGTCCTCCTACTGACTCTTCGGCGCACCGCCTCCCGGAAAACAGCGTCCGTCTCCGGCGGTGAGAGCCAGGTAAGTTGGGCGCTCTTGGGCGCAATAGTGAAATATAGAACGGGCGCTCTCTAGCAGCTACGCTGTGTCATCATTGAAATGTTTTTGTTTTTTTCTTCAGACGCGTGCAAGTAGGCAGGGGTGGAGAGAAAAAAAATACTGGGAGAATCGCGAACCTGCTTGTGATTTCGAAGGTCGAAATCGAACGCTCATTTCGATCGATTTTCGATTTAGAATCGAAATCGTGACACCCCTACAACTATATCACATTTTTTTGTGTAAATTTGACCAATCTCCAACACAAAACTGCCAGACTTGGCCACATATCATTTAAGATTACTTACCATTCATTAGAGCTGCCACAACTTCTCAATTTCTCACTTTTGAGATAATGGTAGTGGCCTGCTGTTATTCAACATAGTGTATGCTAAAGTATTAGCATGGAGCCTACTATCACTCAACATGCTATGCTAAAGTGTTAGCATGGAGCCTACTATCACTCAACATGCTATGCTAAAGTGTTAGCATGGAGCCTACTATCACTCAACATGCTATGCTAAAGCGTTAGCATGGAGCCTACTATCATTCAACATGCTATGCTAAAGCGTTAGCATGGAGCCAGTGGGGATGATTTGGTGTTTGTGTCCTGCTCCAGTGGAGCTGCTCTGTGGCCAACATTAGCAGACTGGTTGTACTGGGAAGCTCCCAGTGTGAATGTGTGTAACTGTATGAATGAAACAGCGTGGTTCTGAAAAACAGCCTACATGCTCAGCAAATCTTCCCTTCCCTTTCCTCTCGTACATCTCTTGTGTTAAGTATGAATGAATCAGCATCAGGTTGATTATAGCAATATTACGCAGGAGTGTGTTTATGGGTATGAAGGTGAAGCAGCTGATATGAGGTACAGCAGAGTCCCATAAATACAGTAAAGAACATCCTCAAGTATATTATGGCTTTTATACAGCGGTTACCAGCGCAGGTGTCCTGTGTGAAAGGTTTTCTCCAAAACACAGTTCACACAAACAAGAAAACAAACAAGAACGATCACTAGCTCTCTGGTTACCACAGTCGGCATAGCAACCAGCTCGCCGTGCTCCTATCAGTGTGGTTTGAAGGTGTCTCTACACTGCACTGAAATGTTGCAGCAAGATACAGTAATAGAATAAATATAACTCATTAGTCATATCTCTGACTGGTAAGTTCCCAGTAAACTCTACAAAACTATGACTAATAACACAAGCGTGTGTGTACTGTCTTTAGTGTGTGTGTGTTGTGTGTGTTGTGTGTGTGTGTGTGTCACCTGAGAGGAACCTGCTAGTCCTGCTAACATGACTGACATCCTCAAAGTGCATGCTCTTATCTGTACCCTGTGTGTGTGTGTGTGTGTGTGTGTGTAGATAACAGGAACAACCACATGTCATGCAGAGGTCCGCCCCCTGCGTTGTGCCCCCGCCCCCCAGGCCCCGCCCTCTCCACCCCGGCCCGGCTGGTGAGTGGGTAGAAGACCCAAATAATCATTTTCTAATAATAAAATGTTAGCAATATATTTCAATAACAGTTTCAAATCTGTGCCGGACCCAAATTTGAGTAATTAAAGGTGTAGATTGTTTTTGTCTTTCTTCAAATTAAGACTACATTTCCCATGAGCCCCGTTGCTTCCTGCCTTAAAATGAATGTGACAATGATTTATGATGGTAAAATGATGCCACAAGTAGAACCTTTAAAGAGCAACTAAACCCCAAACCCAAATCTGTGTAAAGCCTGACATCTAAAGCTAAAATCATGCTATTGGCTGATCTCTGGTGCCAAGTGATGTCACCTTCTGTAGAGTACAGCAGGTGGTGACATCACCTGAAGATCAGCCAGTGAGCATGCTGAGTGCAGTTCACATCAGGTCACATGATTTTGTAGTCAAACGGTTCCCTCTCACTGCCACTTGGGGCCGCCAACGTGCAAAGTTGCTTAGTGCGGCTTTAAGCCACAAAGCTTATTCTGTGTGTGTGTGTGTGTGTGTGTGTGTGTGTGTGTGTGTGTGTGTGTGTGTGTAGCCAGTGGAGCCCTCCCCACCTAGAAGAGACCACTCCCCTCACTGCGGTGGGAGACCGCCAGGAAAGAGTAAGTACCCACTCTGAATGACAACTACAAACTACACCGTGTACTGTATGTATAACTGTGTTACTGTCTTACTTTTACAACAACAACACTACATGTTGTAAGCAGGGTGGGAGGTTAACATTAGACCTCACATTCTGGCTGGTGTGTGACAGGTTTGTGAACTCCCTCAGTGGATTTGAAGTGTCTGGAGGATCTGTTAGGGGGTTGGAAACAAAGTTTTGACGCCACATTGATGAGTGAATCCAAAATAATTCACAAGTTACTCTGAATTTTTACCAGCCAAAATTTATGTTTGAAATGAATTGTGAGGTTTGAGCTGGATTTTCAAGTCTATGGAAGATCTGGTGGATTCAAACATTCATTTTAGCAGGGCAACTGACTAGGTAAACCTTTTAATTCTCCTTCCACACAATAATGTAGTTTTTCCACTGTAATTGTGTTGTATCACATCACTTAGTTCATGTTTGCTAGTTTCTAGTTTTGAATACCTGTCCTGACAGCAGGCTGGTACATTTGGGTCAGATGATGTTGCTCAGGAGAACTTTGGCAGTGTTGATTATTCTAAAGTAACATAATGTGATGTGATGTATGGGACGGTGGCCTCAGGTGCGTCCCTTGTTAACCGTGTGGATGTGGATGTGGATTTGTTGTGTGTGTGTGTGTCCAGGTCCTGCTGAACCACCGCTGGTCTTCCGTGACAAGAAGCCAAGCAGAGACAGGGGATCCAACCAGTCTCCTATACGAGGTAGAGCGCTGTCTGGAGGGAGAACTTTCTCTCTTGACGTCCATGTTGTCACGCTCATAAACATTTTGTTTTTCATCTCCGCAGGGCGAAACGTCAACACTGTGGACAGGGTGAGCAGTCACACTACCTCACAACATTTCCACAGGAATCTACTGCAAATCAACTGTTATTAATATTTAAATGGAAATTATTTTGATTTATCAATTCATATAGCACTGTTGAATTCTTAAAGGAAGTGGCATTCTGCTGGCCTACCTCGGTTTGTTAAAATCTAATTTATAAAAATATATAAATAAATAATAGCTTTGCATTTGGATTATATGCCTTTAGGTAGCAGTTACAATGCAGTTGCTGCAGTAAACAACATGCTCTTGATAATAACTGAATTGGACATATTTGAGCTACAGCAGCTTCAGTGCTGTAGCTCAAATATCCCGGCTAATATCTGTATTTCCCAGGTGTGTTTTGTCTGTTTCTCATAGCTGGGAAAGGTCTGAGAGTTTATCTGGGTTACTGTAAAAAGACTTTGAAATTTACATTACAATTTAAAACTTCTTGTTCAATGAGGAAGGAAAGTGGCAGCTTGTTGATGTGATCTCTGTGTTTATTACAGCCGGGCACACACCCTTGGAGGTAGGTTTGAAACACACACACACACACACACACACACACACGCACACGCACACTGTCTGCGTCACTTTCTGCTTATCTCTACTTTATTCCTCTCTCTCCTCTCTGCCTCTCTATGTTTCATTATGTGGAGAAATATAAAGAAGAAACAGCTATTACTGATGCACTTTTCATCTCTGGCTCCATTCAGTAGTTTGTTGTATTTCTCTTCTTGGTGGATAACTGGCCAATCGTAGACGAGGTGACATCACCTCCAGATATTTCCCAGCAGCTACAGTGGAGTTTGATATGAGAAAATGTTTCAGGATGTAAAACATCAGCGGTGAACGTCAGGTTTTGGTGTCAGTCCCTCAGAATCAAAGAGCGAGGGCTTCTTTCTAGAGCCGCCATTTTGCACCAAGAGACGTTCAACAATCATACAGGGAGAAATCCATCGTAGAAGAGGAGAGAGACCAGTTTCTCCACCCACAGGAGCAGGAGAGAGACCAGAATGCAATGCAGCAACAGCTGGCATCTTCGTGGGTCTGCCCTTGGTAGCGAGTGAAACACGACGCCTTCCTCAACGGCTTTTTTGTCATTTGAACAACAGAACACAGAAACACGACATCGTTCTCTCTCCACTCTACTTTTCTTCTTGACTAGAAGAACTGACTTGACTTGCGGATGGTGGATACTTGCTGTTGTCGAAATGCATTCTGGGAAACGTAGTAAATCACTAACTGCAGTAGAAGTAGATGAGGCAGGTTGAAGGAAAGTGGGTTCAACAGAAAAGTAAATTACAACACTTCATCCCTAAATAACTGGAATGTATTGAACATCACAGACTGATGTTATATAACAGTGGAAGAGGATCAGAGGAGAGTTTTTTCTTTGATGTCCATCATCTCAACATGATACAACAAATTTTATACACACTACATTTACATATGTGCAGTTTATGGGAGTATTGCCACTATGTCTCAATGTGTGTGTGTGTGTGTGTGTGTGTGTGTGTGTGTGTCCAGGCCCCAGCCAGAGGCTCCAGATCCTGCCAGTTGGACCAAACCTCCTGCTCTAACTCCCTCCTCCTCCATCTCCGTTAGCAGGAGCAACTCCTCAGCCAGGCCTCCGCCCGGCAGGTCAGTACACACACACACACACACACACATACACACACGTAGATGCACACACATGCATAGTTAGTTAGTTAAACGCAAGTTTTGTTAGTTTTTTGTTTAATGGAGTTCCCAATTGTCCCATACATACTAATATCAAAATCATTGCCACTTCATTTGAATTCAGTTTCAAATCAAATTCATAATACGTCAACAACAGCAGCACTTCATGGCACACACTACATACAGATCAGCTTTCATCAGTATTCATGTAACGCTTCCTGTTAGTTGTGACTGTAGTGGAACAGTCTGTGAAATGACTGAACAAACTAGAAGGCAATCGGAGAGTTCAAACCTCCGCCAGCGTTGAACAATTGTCCAACTTGCTGTTAAACCCAAACACGTCATTCTTCAATCTTACTGTAAACTCAATTTATTTCTTGGCCCTGCAAACATACTCTTAGGATTTGGAATCAGTCAATCAATCTCTTTTAGTTTCATAGTTATGGCTAAAAAATGATAATCGTTTTATGGTAGAAATCACCACCAAAATCTCATGAATGGTTCCTGCAGCCAAAAACCCATCTGTCCACCAAATTTCATGGAAATCATAAATTGGGATATCCTGCTGACAGAACCTAATTCAAATTCAAACTGAAAAATTATGTTTTAAAAGTTGGTGTATACATTGGTGTAAACTTGGATCAACTTATTAAGTCCATTAAACATACACTGTGTGCATCAGCAGCATGCACACAATACTAAATAAATAAATATTGAACACAGAGAGACCAAACTGCTGCCGACACTCGGAGTATTATTTGATAATGATGACACGTATTCATTGTTGTGTCGTTTTACAGATTTGTGCCGGATGTGAGAAATGAGGTAAGTTTGTGATTTGACAGTGCAGTGTGATGTCATCATGTTAGTTGAAGCTGAAATCCAGAATGAGCTGACCAACATTTCCTCTGCTCTCTCATCAGCAGGCACACGATGAAGGTAAGGTTTCTCTCTCTCTACCTCTATCCCTTCTTGCTGTTTCTGTCTCTTTCTTTTCTCTAGCTCTCTGTTTCTCTCTCACTCTCTCCTTCTCTCTTTCCCTCTTTCTCTTATTTCTCTCTCTCTTTCTGTCTCCCTGTTTCTCTGTCTTTCTCCCTTTCTCTCCATGCTTACCTTTATGTTGACTGAAATTTCAGTTTTACCCACACAAATGTGAAGTAATACCAGTGTGTTTAAGAGATTGTCAAGGTGTGGCCTGTGCCTTTTTTCTCTGAGTGCATGGAACAAACGTGTAGTTAGAACTTTTAAATATTAAAATAATCTGTCTATAAATTGGGTTTGGACCGATATATCAGCCCAATATTAGCCCTTAATTAAAACTCAATATCGCCCAGTGTCATTCAACTCCAATATGATGGACATGATGCAGTTGGATTGTATAGACTGTATATAAAATTCTGGGGGAAACTCTAAATACTTGGATTTTTTTTTACAAGAGCATGGTCAAATTTAAAGATGTTGAATACAGGCACAAAATATCGGCTATCGGCAGCTTCAATACAAAAATATTGCTGTCAGCCTTCAAAAGCCCATATCGCTGGAGTCCGACTATAAACCATGCATGTGCTAAAATCTGTCCTTCTGTTCCGGGTACAGCTCCCAGACACCACACCTTCCCCCTCCACAGTAAGGGTGCGCTCCCCCGAGCGGGACCCCCCGGACCCCCCCCACGACAGGGCGACAGGTACGGACACACACAGTAAAATTGTTCTATTCTAACACCACACATGTATATACATAAATCATCAGTAATGGAGTACCCCAAGGTTCAATTTAAGGCCCACTTTTGTTTTCCTTAAATCACAATGAAACCACATTTTGAGAGCTTCTTGCTTCCTTAATGCTGAAACAGGATGTTGGGGCGGGACATAACGTGGGGAGGGATCATTCAAAAGTGTAAACCAATGGGAGATCAGTTAGGCAGAGAAAGGCAGTATGATTTGATGGGAGTGGTGGAGGGACGGCACTGTTCAAAAATCTGTGATGTTTTATTGCTTGGAATTTTTATGTCGCCTTCTGGTACACAATGAAGTCACCACTAAAGATTTTCCGTTTTCCAGGAAGTAAAAATAATGAGATTTTGATATAAAAATACAAGAAAATACGTTTTTTTTTTGGCCCAAAATGTCAACTAGGTATATGGTATGATGGTTAGAATGAGCTAAAAAGGTGAATTTCATTTTTAATTTCAGTGTGACTTTAAAGAAAAGTCTAGTACTGTTTCTAACATTCCAGCATGTAGTAGCCTACTGAATACTGGCTCTGTTCTTCTTTATCCAGTCTCCCACCCAGCATTCCTTCCACTGGCTCTCTGCAACACAAACTGTCTGGTAAGAACACTTTAAGAGTCATTCCTAAATTGAAATATCACTATTATTAAGCTTATTATAATTATTGTTTCCTCCAGAACATTTCCTTTCCTGCTGTCTGTACTGTTATTCGTTTGTCTGTAAGCTTTTCGCCTTTATGTTGTAACTTTCTCCTCCCTCAGCAATTTACTATATTATATTTTTATGATTTGTTCTTTTAGGAAAATGCTTTACAAATAAAATGTATTATTAGTAGTTGTAGAAGTAGTAGTAGTAGCAGTGGTTGTAGTATTAGTATTAGTATTAGTAGCAGTAGTAGTGTTAGTATTAGTAGAAGTAGTATCAGTAGTAGTATCAGTAGTAGTAGTATTAGTATTAGTAGAAGCAGCAGTAGTAGTAGCAGTAGCAGTAATAGCAGTAGTAGTATTAGTAATAGTAACAGTACAAGTAGTAGAAGCAGTAGTAGTCTTAGTAGTATTAGTAATAGTAACAGTACAAGTAGTAGAAGCAGTAGTAGTCTTAGTAGTATTAGTATTAGTAGTAGTATTAGTATTAGTATCAGTAGTAGTATTAACTGACTGTCTCCTGTGTGTGAAGCCATCAGTGTGAACAGAAGCAGCTCCAGAGTCGGAGCAGACAGACAGTCGGCCCGTCCTGCAGCAGCCTGTCTGCCCCACCCACCCACCGACTCACAGCACAACAAGGTAACACCTCCTTACCTGCCGTGTCATTACACCGGTGGTTCAAAGATCTTTGATTCAGGTGAGACCAGCAGCATGAAGGCAGGGAGGCGCTTCACTGTCCTGCAGCTGCTCACACTGAACACCAGACAGCGCTGTTGTATCAGCATGTCTGTCCACCTTGATGCCTTCATTTTGTTTTATCCAGCCTGCTGCCATTCTTCAACACAGATACTTTATTTGATTAATGAATTATTTTTGAACACATCCTGAAAGTCTCTGTACTGTATATGTTTCAAAAATTAGAATCAAACACTTAAAAAAAATAAAAATGACACTGAATTAAATTAGATGAAACTTTAATGATCTTACAACTTACGTGTGCAAAAGTAGAATTCTTTCTCTTCATCCAGAGAGACTTACAAGACAAAGCAGGAAGCTTGAAAGTAAGAAAGAGCTAGACAGAGTAAAATATAAAAATACGGAGCCGAGCAAATGTCCCTGACAGAGCATGCATTAATACTTTGTGTTTTGTTTTATGGTGTTTAGTCAAATCCACACTGCTGCACAAGTCAGAATTTCTTATTGTTTCATCAAATTATGAATATATTGCGCAAAATATTCAGCATTCAGTAACTATACGTATTAACATACACATTTATTAGACTGAGGAATTATGTGATATATGTCTAATTATCGTGTGTGTGTGTGTGTGTGTGTGTGTGTGTGTGTGTGTAGGACTTGGACCCTCGCTGGTATGTGGGCAAAGTGACAAGAGGCCAGGCAGAGGGCTGTCTGAGACAAGTCAAGAAGGTGAGACACACACACACACACACACACACCTGTGTTACAGCCTGACTACCACCGTTTGAAACAAGGCAGCAGTCCAACACCAGTGATGCCGTCTCCCTCTGGGCCAATCAGTAACAAGTATGACCTGTAACTGTAGCGCTCCCTTTGGACCAATCAGTGCAATTCTGAAAATATGTGAGCATATTGATGAGATGCATCATTCCCCCAAGTTTCATCACAATCCGATCAGTTGCTGACACACGTGATGAAGGGACAAACCAACAAACAAACCAACAAACAAAGAGTGATCCACAGTCTGCCTCCCAGTTTCACTGTGGGGAACAAAAACTGACTCCTTCCTACAAATAAAGTTATGAGCCTTTGTAAGACTTCATAGTGTAGTGAAAACTTTGAGGACAGAACCATCTCTGTTTTTCCCACGGTGCAGCCGAGGGCATCATGCAGCAAATTCAGGTCAGTCAGACAGTCAGTCAGGCAGTCAGGCAGTCAGTCAGTCAGGCAGTCAGGCGGTCAGGCGGTCAGTCAGTCAGTCAGTCAGGCAGTCAGTCAGTCAGTCAGTCAGTCAGGCAGTCAGTCAGTCAGTCAGTCAGTCAGTCAGTCAGGCAGTCAGTCAGTCAGGCAGTCAGTCAGTCAGGCAGTCAGTCAGGCAGTCAGGCAGTCAGTCAGTCAGGCAGTCAGTCAGGCAGTCAGTCAGGCAGTCGGTCAGTCAGGCAGTCAGGCAGTCAGTCAGGCAGTCAGTCAGTCAGGCAGTCAGGCAGTCGGTCAGTCAGGCAGTCAGGCAGTCAGTCAGGCAGTCAGTCAGTCAGACAGTCAGGTAACGCTTAGTGAGATGTCGCTTCGTGAGCTGGCCTCTAGAGGGCGTCTCTGACTAAGAGATGGCCCCGAGTCTCTTGACAGAGGAATGGGCCGGAACGCACCGATACGTCGTTCCAGGAATGAATTTGACGACATAGCACGCCTTCTGGTTCAGAAAAAATAAATCCAGAGCAGTACCGGTGGTTGTACCTGTTTTAGGAGCTTAAACTACTGGCTCGGTTCGTTTTATGACCGGCTGGGCGGTGTTTGGACCTTCGGGCCAATCACAGTGTTTAAAAACAGAAAACTCCACTCAACCGGGATGCCGGACGACATTAAACAAACGCACCATCAAAGGACAAACACAGACAGTTTAATCTGAGCTGTGGAGCTGGAGCTGTGTTGTGAAAATGTCAAGACAGAATAAACTACACATTCTTTCCAACTAGACATTCTTTCCTATTTTCAACCCAATGTGATAAAACAATTTGTTCAAATGTATTTAACTTGTTTTCTATGAAGTTTCTATGAGCGAAGCTGCTGCTGTATTTCTGCCTCTCCACCATGTCGACGCTCCATAACAGCCCAATGGACAGAAATCTATCCGTCAATAATTCTGTCCGTCCATCTGGCTGCAGCTGGGGGAATTCAACACACGTGCCGTGGGCCTGTACAGGATCTGGACTTGTTTTGTAAATCCAGATCACATTTTGGAATACAGCCCTTCAAATGTCAAATTCAACCCTGTCCAACACACAGTCAGGAAGGCAGAAGGAGACAGAAAGAGACACATACACACACACACACACACACACACACACACACCTGTCTGACCCCTCTGCCTGTCTGCAGGACGGGGCGTACCTGGTGCGGGACAGCACCAAGCAGCTGTCTGCCCAGCCCTTCACCCTGATGGTCCTCTATCAGGACAAAGTGTACAACATCCAGATCAGGCAGCAGCAGCAGCAGTACCTGCTGGGCACCGGGCTCAAGGTCCAGGAGGTAACATGTGACTCTGATGCTTCTGTGTAGAGCAAGGCACTAACACTGCCGGGGGTTGGGGGTTCCAGTCCCACTGGGGCCAGACATGCTAAGAAGGCTGTAAGGTGCTTTGGGTAAAAGTAGACACCAAATGGCGAAGGGATAATACAGTGAGCAGAATAAGTCTCAACAGGGTGAATCAAGGCCCTGATGCAAAGCGGGCATTAATCATTTGACATGAAATAGATTGATTTGAAATGATTTTATTACAAGCTTCTGCAAAACCAGTCCAGCAGCTGTCCGCAGCTTCCTCTTCATGTCTTCTTGCTCTTAAAGAGTAACTAAACCCCAAACCCAAATCTGTGGTGAAGCCTGGTACTGAACTGGCCATCTGCTGTTGGCTGATGTCACCACCTGTTGTACTCTATAGAGGGTGACATCACCTGGCACAAAGGCCAGCCAATAGCAGATGCTATTACATGCTACACAAAGACACTTTACAACAGGGGAAAAAGAAAATAAATATATAAAATACATAAAAGCAAAGATTTGGGGTTTGGGGTTTAGTTACTCTTTAACTGGCATGAGGAGCAGAGAAGATAAATTACTTATATTTCATTATATTTTATATTACTTTATATTTCCATAAATATGATTCTTCTAATGTTTGTGTGTGTGTGTGTGTGTGTGTGCAGACCTTCCCAACAGTGTGTGACATCATCAGTCATTACTCCCACTCTCCTCTGCTCCTCATCGATGCAAAGAACCGCGGCTCCGGCCAGCAGAACCAGTGTCTCCTCTCCGACCCGGCCGGCTACTGGCTGGGTGGACAAAACTGGTCCTGACCGGTTCAGACCGGGTCAGACCGGGTCAGACCGGGTCAGACCGGAACAAATGCCAAACCAATCCCTCCTTCCCAAACTAGACGGGTATTTCCAGAAGCAGGACTACGCAGTTCTCCAGATACTTTTGAAAAATAAATTCTGTGTAATTCTTGATGTTTTGAATAATTACAAAGTCAAATTATGATTAGTTATTATCAGGATTTCCGGTTCAATCGACGCGACCTCCAGTGTGTCCATCTTTTCCTCTGACCCCTCTGGTTAACTGTGTGTGTGTGTGCGTGTATCTCAGGGAGATCTGCCAAAAAAACAAATCATTACTAATTGCACTGTGTGTGATATGATGATGGAATCGCTCTGAGAAAACTAAACTAAGAAGTTGGTTCCTGCAGCCGTGAACCAACTGCTGATCTCTCTTTTTAAACAAGACGACAGATAGTTGACCGCTTCCTAGAATTCCCCACAGACCACAGACTGAATCCCAGCACTGTTCAACTGTAATGTTATTTTCTGCATCAGAGTTACCAAGTGTGCAGCTGCTTTCAGGTTCCCAAGATGCAAGTTGAGTACCAGAACCAGAACCAGAACCAGAACCAGACAGAAACCACACTGAACACCGGTCCTAGCCCATTAACTGAGTTCTGAAAGAACTGAAGACGTTCATTTGAATTCTCATACTTTCTCTTCAAGAGGTCATTTTTAATGTAGAGACCAAGTAACTAATGCAGATGACGGCTTCCCCACTTTAATTTGTACTTCAGTTCACACTTTACTTTAGGCGAGGCAAACTTTATTTATATAGCATATTTCATACACAAGGCAAATTCAATGTGCTTCACATAAAACACGCAAAAAAAAACAATTTGTCAGGTAAAATGACATTAGAAAGAAGAGAAAAGGAATGTTTTGAGCCTGCTTTACTTTACTGTGTGTATTCAGTCTGGGAAGTTTACTTCATTGTACATGTGTCAGATTTCTCCAGCTTGTCACTGACTTGTTCTGATTAAAACAGCTGAACATGTCAGCAGCAGTCCGCTGTGTGATGAGAGTTTCTCTGAACGGCAAAGGGGGAACGAGAACTGAAATATTTAAATCAGTGAAATGTTGAAAAGTTGCTTTACTCCACTCTTCTCTAGCAAGGTAATTACAGCAGTTCCAGTTACATTAATTTCATGATTTTAGGAGTGAGTAGTTGAAAGCCTAGGGGGAGACACAGATGTTTAGATAGATAGATAGATAGATAGACTTCTAACACAATCTTAACCTGATTAAGGTAATAATCTAACTATAGCAAAACATCTTTCAGCCAACAATGAGGAAAATATGAATAATGTTTTGACATTTTTCGTCTGATATGGAGATGGTGTGTCACATCGCTCTTTGAGGAAGCCAAGCTGACTATCAGATAAATCCATGTAAACAGGGATTAGTGGAGGAATCAGCATTACTTTGAAACATGTAAATGCTTTAAAACCATTAAGTAACTTCTGGCTTGTAGCGACCTCTACTGGTGATCAGTAGGAATTGCAACAACATCGATGGCAGCTCTGTGGCACAGTGTACGGTGGCGTGCAACCGACATAAATAATAAAGTCATAGTTCCACAAAAAGAGAGGAGTAAGCTAGCTGATTAGAGCAGAGGTCCAACAGAAATGTCTAGTGAAGAGGAAATATATCACCATGCTAAATACTGGGATAATAAAACTGCTTTGCCATTTGCTAATTGGCTTGAGAACAAATCTTTAAATGTGCTGTGGAAGAGAGTTTAGAGAGGCAGCAGCTGCATCAACCCCCGCAGATATATTCTGGTCATTTTAAATATCTTACTTACTGCACCTTTAATCAAACCTGGGCCTCCATCTGATGCGTCACAGTCGGAGCGTTGTGTGCATGTAAACGCACCTGATGCCTTCAGGGGAACACAGGATGAATCAGACAAACCAAACCGTTACACAGTCTGGTGCTCCTGCTGTTCTGCTGAGTGGGCCGGACTGGAACAGAGGAGCAATACTGAGAATAAGGTTTATGAAACAAGACTGTTGATCTTAGTTGTTAGGAAAACTGGCCATCTAAAATACCTCAGAATGAAGTGTTTTTTCCCCAAAATGAGCCGTTTGAA
>NC_136007.1:5603020-5610520 GCF_048128805.1 Centroberyx gerrardi | reverse complement strand
CCTACATGTATGTACCAGCAGACGAGTGCCAGGCTGTAACGGTCTAAAACTGTAAAAGGGGTTCCATCACTCATTTGTCAACCCCCCCCCCGTGCACATGCACACACCACCCCCTCCACACGGTCTTTACTCTGAGACAGGGGTGTGTGTGTGTGTGTGTGTGTGACTGGTGCTGAAATACCTCAGCATTAGTCTTCAGGCTCTTATCTCCCCGAGGCGAGGAATTCAACCTGCTCTTATTCAAATTAACCCCTCCCCTCTTCACCCCAATACACACACACACACATATGCATGCCTTGAAGTCGCTCACATGCAAAGAGAGTGTGTGTGTGTGTGTGTGTGTGTGTGTGTGTGTGTGTGTGTGTGTGACAGCGCAGCAGCCAATCAGCTCTTCAGTGGGTGTCGCAACAGGGTATAAATTCCTCAGGTGAGCAACAGGTGGAGAGCAGGACAGGTGGAGGGACGACAAGAGCTGTGTTGCTACTAGAAATATACAGATGATGACAGACTGAGGAACACACACACACACACACACTGCCTTAAACCGACACACACACACCTCTTGGAACAAAGTAGAAAGAAAGACAGAAAGAAAGGCAGTGAAAGTGAAGAATGGCATCGTTTGTCCCGGAGCAGGGCCTCTCCCCCCCACTGTGCGGATGCTCTTTCCCCCAGCAGGAGCTGCCGTCTCTGGGCCTGGATCCTTCTGACTTCAGCCTCTACAGCCCTCCGGCTCTTCCTGATCAGGCCCTGGCAGCCTCTTACCTCCCCGCCGCCACCAACCCCTACCTCTGCCTCGGCAGCCAGGACCAGCTCCCTCTGCCTGGAGCGGCCGGAGGACTTCCGGTGTTCGGAGGCTTCTTGCCGCAGTTCTACGGCCTGCAGGGGCCCGTGCTGGGAGGGCACGCCGGGCACGGCGGCTCCTGGTTCCCCCTGCCTTCCCAGGACGATCTGATGCGTCTTGTCCGGCCGCCTTACTCCTACTCGGCCCTGATCGCCATGGCCATCCAGGGCGCCCCGAAGCAACGGCTGACACTGAGCCAGATTTACCAGTACGTCGCCAACAACTTCCCCTTCTACAGCCGCAGCAAGGCCGGCTGGCAGAACTCCATCCGACACAACCTGTCGCTCAACGACTGCTTCCACAAGGTTCCCCGGGACGAGAGCGACCCCGGTGAGAGAACTGGCCTCAGGTCTCCTTTAAAGCTGCAAAGACTCTGGTTACATAGGAGCAGAAAACCTGAGTTTTAGCCCTGTGATCAGTGCAGGCTGAACAGCTTCAGTTCTGGGTCACATGTGGCTAAAAGTCTGATTTTCTGTTCCTGTGTCTCAGTGCTGAGATTGTCTCTGATTGAAAGATTTAAAATATTTGTAGTTGTATAATGTTTTGGGGATTTATAGAGAGAGCACATGGCAGTGAGTGTGTGGTTTGAAGGGGAATTATACAGAAATTGATGTTAAGGATGAATTACACATTTTTGTCCTTTCCTTCTTGAGTTTGAGTCACACTGCCTGTGATGCTGAAATAAGTCTGAGAAAAGAGAATAACTTGCTGCTTCATCTCTCTAACCCTCTGCTCTTCCTCCTCGTCTCAGCAGGTAAAGGTAACTACTGGACTCTGGACCCCAACTGTGAGAAAATGTTCGACAACGGAAACTTCCGGCGCAAGAGGAAGAGGAAGTCAGACGCTCTGGTGTCCGACAGCGACAGAAAACCTTCCTCCTGCCCCTCCTCCTCCTCAGGCTCTGACTCCTCATCGGAGCCCAGCCCCAAAAACCCCAGCATGCTCGGCGGCGGCAGCGGGGGCGCTGAACTTTCCCCTCTCTCGAACTCCGCCCCCTGCCTCAGCGGCTTCCTGTCCCAGGCCAAGGAAATGGCGATGGAGCCTCTCGTCGGTAGGCCCCTCCCCCCCGTGCTGGACGCTCTCCCTGCTCCTCTCTCCTCCCTCCTGGACTCCCAGGCCGGTTCTCCTCCTCTTTACACAAACCTCCAGACGGCCCACGCCTCCTCGCCTCCCCTCTACCCGACCATGGAGGTGCCGCAGCGAGCGACTCCTCCTCAGGCTCACAGCTCCTCCTTCTCCCCCAGAGCTGTGGTGCCGCAGTGGGACGCCTCTCCTCCTCTCTATCCCTCTCTCCAGCCCTCCTCCCCTCCTTTCTCCTCTCTCCAGGCCTCCTCTCCTCCTTTCTCCTCTCTCCAGGCCTCCTCTCCTCCTTTCTCCTCTCTCCAGCCCTCCTCTCCTCCTCTCTACTCCTCGCTCCAGCCCTGCTCTCCTCATTTCTCCTCTCTCCATCAGTCCCAGTCGCTTCAGACCCTCTCCCCCTCTTTCTCTTCCTCTCTCCCCTCCTCCCAGTCCTCCTCTCCTCCTCTCTTCCCCTCCTCCCACTCCTCCTCTCCTCCTCTCTTCCCCTCCTCCTCTCCTCATCTCTACTCCTCCCTCCCCTCCTCGCAGACGGACTCTCCTCTCCTCTACTCCTCCCTCCCCTCCTCCCAGGCCGACTCTCCCCTGCTGTATGCGACCCTCCAGACCTTCCAGGCCGCTCAGCTCCCGCTCCAGGCCCAGGCCGAGCCTCTCTTCTCTGGGTGCCTCGCTGACTCCGGCCCCCTGGACTCTCTGGTTCTCCAGCAGTAACGTTTACTCAAAACGCCGGAGTTTGATTTGAAATCTTACAGAGTCAGATGTTCGGTTGACGCCACGCTTTTCTTTTTTTTTAACGCCATAATGTGCTTTACACAGACAGAGAATGTGATTTGTTTACACAGGAAACTGAGGTGAATCTAATGTTGAATTTAAAGTTTCTGATATCTCAGATTTGGGGTTCCTGTGTAAACTCAAACCCACAAACCACCCAGAATGCACTGAGCTCACTGTAAACAAAGAGTTTTGATGTGATTTTTTTTTTAAATTATACATAGTGGATAATGTATATCATTATCTTTCTATGATTTGTGAATGTAATATATCCTAAGCTATGTGTCAATGTTGCTTGAGGGAAATGGGGGTTGAATGTTTTTTATATTGTAAATACTGTATGTTATTGAATTTTTATGGTTTTGGAATAAAAAAAATGAAAAAAAAAGATACTGATGTGCTGTGGATGCCTGTGAAATTAGATAATATGAATCACTCTTTCACATGAGGCTCATTTTATTCAGCTATGAATTACTTTACTTTTCTATTTTTTATTTTTCTATACATAAAACATAAGCATAACATTTTGGTTCCACAGACATGTTTCAGCTGCGGTTCCAGTGAACACTGATCCAGTGTTTTCAGCATTAAAGCTGTCATATCTGCATATTATTACAAAAGCATTACTCCATATTCTATTCATTTGTGTTTGAAAATCGGTTATTTTTATTTATTTACTTTTTAATTTGTCCATTTATTGCTTGATATATAGTTTTATATAATGAATAAATCAAAAAGCTGTGAAGGAGGAGTAGTCATGATCACAACACAGTGAAATGTGCCGTAAAAATTCAGAACCAGGCTCTCAAAATGAAAAGGTGAAGTCATGAAAAAACACATATCAGCAAACTGCCTTCCTCAGGTGATACATGAATAAATAAATGATCCGGTTTCCGTCCCGAACACCAATGAAAATAGAGCATTTAGGAGTGGAGCTGTTCTAATAAACCGTCACCATGACAACCGCTTTGCCGCTGCTGAAACAAGTCTGGATGTGGAGACAAAACCAACAGGCAGAGTCAGAAACCACCACAAGCAGAATCACAGATGGGATAAAATAAACAAGGGAGAAGTTTCCTTGAGAACGCCAAAGCTACAGTTTGATCAAGATCAGACCGACATCACCGCTGTCTCTCTGGGAGATTAATGATGTCAGCAGCCAGTGAGCCGGAAAGTCAGGAGCAGTGTGTGTTTGTGTGTGTGTGTGTGTGTGTGTGTATTTTGGGGTAGAAGAAAGACCGTTGAACACCAAGAGAAGAAAGAGAGAAAGTCTTGAAACTCCTCCTCTCTCCTCTCCTCCATTCCTCTCCTCCCCTCTCCTCCTCCTCTCCTCTCCTCTCTCCTCCATTCCTCTCCTCTTCTCTCTCCTCCATTCCTCTCCTCTCCTCCTCCTCTCCTCTCCTCTCTCCTCCATTCCTCTCCTCTCCTCCTCCTCTCCTCTCCTCCATTCCTCCCCTCTCCTCCTCCTCTCCTCTCCTCTCTCCTCCATTTCTCTCCTCTCCTCCATTCCTCTCCTCTTCTCTCTCCTCCATTCCTCTCCTCTCCTCTCTCCTCCATTTCTCTCCTCTCCTCTCTCCTCCATTCTTCTCCTCTCCTCCCCTCTCCTCCTCCTCTCCTCTCCTCTCTCCATTCCTCTCCTCTCCTCTCCTCTCCTCTCCTCCATTCCTCTGCTCTCCTCTCTCCTCCTCCTCTCCTCTCCTCTCTACTCTCCTGGTTTATGAAAAATCCCATTCTTTCAGTAACTGTCATGAAACAAATGACATTTCTGATTTTCTGATTTCTGCCAAATAAAAACCCCTGAACAGTCAGGCAGGCTGCATGTTGACCCAGCAGGCAGGTTGTTGCTGCTTGTTTCAGGTCTGAAGTGGATTATACTGAAACCGCAAACAACCACAAGACAAAGCAAACACACTTCAGTCACAGCAGACGCCTCTGAAGAGCTTTTCACTGAGCTGGACGAACCGAAGCCAAATCACCAAGTGTCTGTTGGAGCAACGAGTTTATAATGGAATCAGTCGACATGTTGGAGCAGCGTGAAGTTTTACCCAAGCGGCCAAAACCTGCAGGTGAATGTTGAAGCCAATAAGGAAGTGTCAGCAGGCTTCAACGTCCGCTAGAGTCCGGCTCCAGAAAGACTCCAAACCGCCCGACTCCATGAAGTCAATGGACCACAACCCAACTTCTGATAAAGTATAAAGTCAATACATTTTTTTTGGTCTCAGTAATCAACAGGTTGCTGATCACGGACCAATAGCAGGCCTTCAGAAACCTGTGGTGAAGAACACTCACTACTACATCTGTTTTTTTTTTCAGTCTATGGTTTTAGAGTAAGACACACAGAACAAGGCAGAGGTTAGTTTATTAAATTGTCACTCAAAGCTAAAACAGACGACAGTTAAATGAGTTAAAGATCCAGATGATGTAAATCTTGCAGAACAGCTGAGTTGCGAGATTCCACAAAACAACAGACAGTGAAAACAGATGTGATTATCATCAGTCCTCCTTCTCTTTCCTTCATCTGCCAAAGAGATCTAAAACAAATACTTTCTCCTCTCTCCTCCTCCTCTCCACCTTCTGATCTTCTTCTGCCTCTCTATTTCGGACGTGGGAAGACACACACACACACACACACACACACACACACTTTGCATGAACTCTCCCGGCGGCTCCGGTTCCCACGGTGGTTCAGCAACTGGCGAGGGATGATGACATCAGCACCTTTGAACAAAAAGGCACTTCCTGGTTCGTGAATCTGCCGCGTCAGGTGATCTGCCGGGACTCGGAGCGTTACGCGGCGAGTCGGCGCTTTTCTCTGCAGCGCGAGCCGCTCAGTCGACAGGAGAGATTCTTCAGGCAGATTACAGCGCAGGATGTTCAGTCAGCAGATCCCATCAGGACTCAGAGCGCAGGCAGAGGTCCCGCCCGCTGTGGGAAACAGCAACGGACGAGCTCTGTTACCATTCTGTCAAGTCAACTTTATTTAGATCGTGCTTTAAAAACATAAAACCGGTTTGTTCCGAAGTGGAGGCGGGGCATGGCACACAAAATGTCAGGAAATAAACAGTGAAAGGCCAAGGAATAAAAATATCTTTTAATAAGAAGATGTTGGTGGATTCGGTGGATCTGACGCTTTGGGGAAGAGTCCGTTCTCCTCTCAGTCTGAGGCCTTGTCCACACTAATCCGGGTAAATTTGAAAACACATCTTTATTTCTCCATTTTAGCCTTCCATCCACACTCGACCAAAAACGCTCTCCAAAGTGGATGAATTTGAAACCGCCGGTTTCGTGTTGAAGTGTGGACGGGGAAAACAGAGCTTTTCCAAAATGCTGACGTGGGATTGTCATGTGATCTCACTCAGACAAAGAAGTCTGGCTCGCTTTTGTCCATCTTTTGTCGTGATTTGGACTCTTGTTGGCGCTTAAGGCTCTGCCACTGCAGCCATGACAACACTTCCGTAAACAGTGGTAACGACATAAAGGTCATGGGTCAGAGGCTTGCGCATGCTCAATAGGGGAGATTTCACCATTTTCCTATATTTTTTGTGTATCAGTGCGGATGGGAAACTTTTAGAAAACGGCCTGGAAACAATACTGTAGACGGAAACGCAAACTTCAAATTCAAATTTACCCTGATTAGTGTGGACAAGACCTTAAGGGCCAATCAGACGATACGGGACATCACATCGGGTGCCGTTCTGTTTCAGTGACAGGAGGCGGTGAGACACCAACATGTAATTTGGCGTTAACAAGTCTGTTAATTTCATATATCGGTGTGAGATCAGGTTGCATTGGTACAAGACTATTACACAGGACAGGAGACGGCAAAGGACAGGACACAACATGATGCAGCCTGGTGCAGGACGGGAAAAAGAATCAAGTGGAACCAGTGAGATGAAAATATAAAAATGTGTTGTATCAGCTGCAGACAGAGAAACTCCACTGGATATCAAGTGTCACTGTAAACACAAACAGCAGCAGGCTGAACAGAGACAAGCTGAAGTAAATGGCTCAGTTGGAAGTTACCTAGCAAATACTTATATCAACAGACTACAGTGGGAGAGGGGCATGATGGGAAAAAAGGTTGAGAACCACTGATGTAACCCTTACTTTAGTCAGAGTTGGGTAGTAACAGGATACTTGTAAAGGCAGTATGTATTCTCAGCACAAAAAACAAAACAAAACACTGTATTCTGTTACTTTACCTAAAAAAACAATGTATTCTGATTACAGATGAGGAAAAATCTGAGGATTACTTTTTACATGTGAAACTAAGAAGGACACTTAAAGGTCCCATATGGTGTAAAGCAGGACTCCCTCTCCTCTGTGATGATAAAGGAGTTGGATGGTCTATCTAAACATGGTGAAAGTATCAAAACGCACGGTCGCCAACTAAATCCACACAATCCATATTAGAAAAGCGAGCCTCTAAACGAGCTGTTTGGACTTCTGTAACTTCGTGGCGTCACAAAGGTTCGCTCATTATCATTTCTGTAAGAAATAATAAACTAACAAAGTGTTTTTTTCAAAGCGGTCGAGCGGTTGTCATTGTTTATTACCGGAGAGTTTTCCCTACCTGTAGCCGCCGGGCTGCGGCGTCTCACGTTTCACTCTTGAAACGGTTAGCCAATCAGAACAGAGGGGTCGTTAATATTAATGAGCCTTAAAGACACGGCGACAGAAACAGCCTGTTCTTGGTAAGGCTCAGAGAGATGCTGGAAAATGAACGTGGAGAAATGGATTGAGAGTGTTTTTGGTTCATGACACCACACACACAGCTTTGAATGGACCTCAAGACACAAAATAAAACT
>NC_136007.1:5488020-5598020 GCF_048128805.1 Centroberyx gerrardi | reverse complement strand
TCTCCTGGCGGCTGAAAACACATTAAGCACATGTGGTGAAATATGGTCAAGAGGGAAATTAATATTTCTGCTTAATGAGCTGCAGGCAACAGTCACTTACTGCTCCACTGTTACTCAAAATGTGATTCAGCCATTAAGATTCACAAAGAATAATCAGTGAGCTGATTGAGAGACAGGAGGTTTGTGCTGGAATAAGATCTGTCCACTTCTACTTTACAGTATTTAAGAAACAAAAGGCTAGAGCAGCTATAGATGCATATCACTGTTGTCGTGTGAAAACCTTGTATCTCTACTTTTCAGGAACTAAGAAACTTTTTTTGTAGCTTGGCGAGCATGAAGTTTTGAGTTTATCCAATGGGGTTTGAAAAGATTTCATAAACCCCAAAAGTGTTTCAATTTTCTGAACCCTTAGAGGATCTGAAGTTAAAACATGAAAATCACCAACACTGGAGTTATGTAGTTTCCCATGTAACGGCAACAATATACAAAACACAGGCTGGGAGATTTCTAGCATTGGTACCACTACTGCAGGATAGGTGGAGAACAGTTTTTTTTTTTTTTCTTTTTTTACCATGGCTACCACCATAACTGCCATAACGTTCTAATTGCATGTGTTTTGTGTGCTTGTATTTCTTGTATTCACGTTGACATAACTGGTGTGTGTGTGTGTGGTGTGTGTCAGTGGTTCTGTCTCAACTTGCCTCTTCTCAGTAGGGCAGCCCCCATAAGGGTGTCTGCTGCCCTACTTACCCCCCCCCTCCTCCACCCTTTTCCCTCCAGCTGTTCCTCAAACTCAAACCAACGTAACACACATCATGTGTGGCATGAAGCACCTCAAGTATACTGTACCACCTTTAAAACAGTTAACCAAGAAGAGAGCACATGCTCATTGAACACAGCTGTCTAGGGGAGTAGCAGCATTTGGAGGGACAGTTACACTCATAAACCCTTTTCACATGTGACTAGCATTATGTGGGAACCTCATGTAATTAATGAGTTATTACCCCCCAACCTCTGTGTTTCATGAAATGCATTCACACAGGATAATGAAGTTTCGCTGAACTCACCGGTGCCACCACACAATTGTATACGATCAAGATTTTACAATTGGGCACTTCTTGATTTAGCAAAGAAAGTCTTTGCAAATCAAAAAAAGTTTGTGCTGAAATGCATTCAGAACCTTCCTCTGAAGCAGTGGTTCTCAGTCCTGGTCTTCAGGAACCAGAGCCTGCTGGTTTTCATTCATCGGGGAACGACTTATGCTGCATTCAAGTAGTCGGGAATACGTCACAACTCAGCCATCCCAGTAGTTCACGTTCACTAGCTAGTGATAGCCTAGCTAGCAAGCAATCTTCTTCTATTTCAGAGTATTATGAATGTAAATACCACAGGAAATTTAATGCCGTGCAATACTCATGAAGGATTTTGGTGTTATTGTATGAAATTTCTCCTTCTTCCAATTCCTGCTGCAGCAACAAATCCCGATTTCTCCGACTTGATCATCCGACAGAATCAGGTGTTCATGTGGCACTTCCTGGTCGGAAACTCGTTTAGACCGTAAATCCAACACCACTTGAATGCAGGGTCACACCTGGGACGGGACAGGTGAATGCAATTAACCGGTAGGATAGATTTTTACTGGCTCTATTTTTAATGACAGGAGGAAGATATAAATCGTACTTCCAGAAGAGGAGGAAGAAAACTAAATTGTGCGGCAAACCAAATGGCTAAAATTACCTCTCTGTAATTGATTTGCACAGGATTAGTATTATCAGGTGGACTCTGTTTTCACCAAATAAGGGAGGAAATTTACTCTGGATTTACTTTACAAAGTACAGACATGCCAGATTCACCTGGGATTAAAATCACAGAAGATCTCCGGAAAGATTACAAATCACTGGACATCTCCAGGTAACATTAATCCCATGTGAGTAGGGCTGTACGGTCTAACGCCTGGGAGAAACTGGGGCGTATCAGGGCAGATCAGCAGGAGTTGTTGCGGGACGGGAGAGCGCTTCCGGTTCAGTCAGCAGGCAGCCGGGGATTTGAACCAGTGACCCTCTGGCAGGGGATTGAACTCCAGGCGGCGCGGTATGCGGTCGGGCTCGATCAGGTCTGATGCTGTAAATGGCAGGCTGATATTTGCATAACGTTACCATCAGCGTGTGTGGTGTTCTGGCCTGCAGCAGAACAGACCTGAGGTAAACCACAAGAAGAGAGGGAGAGAGGGCGGGAGAGAGAGAGAGAGGGAGAGAGAAAGAGAGAGAGAGAGAGAGAGAGAGAGAGAGAGAGACAGACGCAGGGCCAGGTGGTCGGTTAATTCTGCACATTAAACAAAAACCAAAAGGTAATCTCAACAGTTATTAAAAAAATGGTCTCACACACACACACACACACACACACACTTACGCATGCAGACACACGCACACACACGCACACACACGCACACACACGCACACACACGTAATGATACTTTTTTTTGGTGTTATACAGTTATATAGTTTAAAGTTTGACATGTTAAAGGATAAGGCCGGTGTTTTTTAATGCATTTCTTACCGTCAACAAATCCTATGAAAATAACAAAATCAGCAATGATTTTGTTTTGCCAACAAATCTCGTCCATGTAGCCGGTGCCCAATGCAGCCTCATGTCCCAGCAGACATAGAACTCCATTGTATTAAAAAAACTATTAAAAACCCGTCACAGAGCCATGCTGCTGCTCTGGGCAACATATTTCATCATCACGATGCACCGGGCCGGCCGACTTTTTCCTCAAACAACTTAATAAGCCGGCTGTAAACACTTTGCGATCTCAGGAAAGTAGTTCCGTAGTGCCGAAAATAGTCCCCGGTGTAATGAAGAATTTGTTCCCATTTGAATTTGATTTGGTAATAACTACAACAGCCTGACTTTTCATGGTAACAGTTAGCGATTTTTAAAATGGAAACTATGTCTCTGTGAGCTGTATTTAAAGGTTTTTAGCTTACAATTGGACCCAATGACTTCCGGGTTGACGGCTAAAAACGGTACGTGGGAAGTCAGAAAGTAACGGGAGTAGAGCAAACGCATTGTTGATTTTGTTATTTTCATAGGATTTGTTGACGGTAAGAAATGCATTAAAAAACACCAGCCTTATCCTTTAATGTGTCAAACTTTATGGGCTTCTTTTACAGAAGTATTAAACATAAGCAATTAAAAGCAGAAATATAAGCAAAAGCGCAAAAAAATTCAAAATGCATAACATGAAACTAACAGATGACAGGACAATACAGAGAGAAATAACAGGACAACACCACAGGAAAGTGAGTTTTTAAAACCAGAAATCTCAGCGCCTAGTGAAGTGATGGCAGAGTCATTGGTATTTATCAAAAACCCAATCAACAGTCATTTTGTGCCATGGGGCAGTAAAAATCTTACTTAATGCACCTTTAAAGGTCACCTTACAGGATTTCTGGGTAATGAAGTCCTTCAAACTTTCCAAAATTCAAATAGTTATATCTCGCTGCCAGTTGGGGATGCTAAAGTGCCTGGTTTCCTAGTGCAGCTTTAAAGCATAAGTTCACATGGACCCACAGACAGTATTGTCTCCAGTCAGCTGTCAGTTGAAGCAGCGAGCTCCGCTGCCTCTTGCTGCAACAACGAGTCCAAACTGTTTGTCAGAATATCTCCAGAAAAGACGTTTGTGAAAACGATACGGAGAGCGACCGACGTATTTCTCTCCGCGGCCCTGAAAGCGGCGGCACCGACCGTTTCCACACGGCGGATTGTCTTCTACCGAACTCTACTGTTTACAATCTGACCTGACCGTCCAGAACTAGATCACTCCACCAGGAACCGCCTTTCACCCCACAGCGGTCTGTGCTGTGGCAGAGAAAAATAGTTCAGTGATTTCCTGATTAGTGAAAGTTGCGTAACGGAGGAACTGAGTCATGTTTCCTCTCGACTCTCTGGAGACACAAACGACTTTTCTGGAGATATTTTAACAGTTTGGACTCGTTGTTGCAGCAAGAGGCAGCGGAGCTCGCTGCTTCAACTGACAGCTAACTGGAGACAAGACTGTCTGTGGGTCCAACAACTACAGACAATACTGTCTGTGGGTCCAAGAGCTACAGGAGGAAGAGACTGGAACAAGGAACTGAAGGAATTAAATCACCTAACTTATCCTTTAAAGAAGTCCACATTGGATAATGACAAACATACATTGTCCTCAAGATTAAAACAAGCCTCTTTTTCTTAGTTCCCAACAAGTTGACATTTTGAAGATACAAGGTTTTCACCTGACAGTGATGATATGTGGATCTGTCCTGGTCTGGTGTGAACGGTAATGACATTCGTTGTTCCTGTGTATGAAGTTCGGTGTGAATCGCCTCCTGCACAGATGGGATGGACCAACGTACTGCAATATTCAGTGTGTGTGAACAAGCTAATAGACATGCTCAAACTTTCACAACAGTTTGAGTGAAATGGGATTATGAAGTGTGAAAATTAGGCCTTCGCATTGGAGGGAGTGTGTTTGTGTGTGTGTGTGTGTGTGTGTGTGTGTGTGTATGGGGGGGTATGTGTGTTAAAGGTGAGTTGAGGGACATTAACAGGTCGGGTTGTCATGCAGGTACTAACAACAGAGCCACAGCCCCTATACTCTCTGCCACATCCGTTAATACATCTGATCTCTCGCTCTCTCTCTCTCTCTCTCTCTCTCTCTCTCTCTCTCTCTCTCTCTCTCTCTCTCTATCTGTCGCTCCCTCCTTCTCGTCTTTCTCTCTCTGTCTTGTGTTATCTTCCCTTCTCTTTCTGTCTTACCACACCTTCTTCTCAGGGTGGAAAGTTTCAGTCCTCCCAGGTATGAAGATGAGGGCGGTTGAGTTTCATATTTCCCCACTCTCTCTCTCTTTTCCACTTACTTCAAATTCAGATATACTTTATTTATCCCCGGGGGGGGGGCAATTTGAAGCAGGACAACAAAGACAAAAACATACAAAATAGAATTTAGATAAATGAGTGAAATGAATAAATACATTAAAAAATAATATACACATATACACATACATACATATATACAATACCCTTTTTTAAAACCAAGTGAATAAATTTGGAGGTAGAATCAGTTATTAAGGTGCATGTATGTTGCATAAACAGGTGTAAGTACAGACTCAGGTGAGCATCTCTTTAACATTGGGGTGCTGAATGAGGGAACCATTCCTTTTACATTTACTGTTTACCAGTCTAATTGCTTCAGGGATAAAATCAAATTTTCTCCTATTTGTACTGTAAGTGTGGCTTCTGAAACACATTCCTGAAGGCATCAATACAAAAGCTTTGTGTAAAACATGTAATGGATCATTAATAATAGCGTATGCTTTCTTGAGGGTCTGTTTAGAGTTCAACTGTGCAAGGCATCTCTGTGTTTCACCAATAATTTTTGAGCTAATATTGACAACTCGTTGTCAATTGTTGGTTCCTGTCTTTTTGACTGAGAGATGCAAACCAACAAATAGAAGAAAATGTTAAAATGCTTTCAATAAATGATGTATAGTATGTTTTCAGTATTGTCCTATCAACTCCAAAAGAGTTAAGTTTGCATAGACCATACAAACGTGACTGGGATTTTTTTTATAATAACTTCTGTATTCTCATTAAATCTCAATCTATTATCAGACACAGTTCCCAAATATTTATAACTCTGGACAATTTCAACATTTCCTCCATGAATAATTGTTGGAGAACTGTTGTTACTTTTTGGAGAAATGATCATTTCCTTTGTCTTTGACACGTTCAAAACTTGTATTCTCTCTTCCCCACTTTTCATTTTGTTTCTTTATTCATTATTTGTTATTCACATTCACATTCACACATTCACACTGGGAGACTCCCAGTATAACCACAGTCTTCCACTGTTGGCCACTAAGGCTGCGTTCACTAACAGCATGTTCTGATCGGTTTATCTGAACTCTGCAGCATTTCCTCCTTTAGTTCAGTGGGTTTGTCCAGGTGAGAACGATGACCTTTGATCTTTAGTGGCAGCAAATAACGGCACCGAGAGTCTCAGTCCTCGAGAACTGCGGTGCGGTTCGTTAATCCAACCAACTACAGGAAACCACCCCAAAACACAAGGGATTATGGGTAGGAGGAGACGGAATTTGACATCTGATAGCTAGCAGTAACTCATGATTGGAAAGCCTAGCAGAACAAAATGAAGTCTGGACTGATGCTCATATTCAGCTATTTCTTCACATGTTCTTAACTGGTATGAACACCACAGAAGAAGAGACAGACGAGTCCATCATGCTGAGCTGCAGTTGCAGGAACTGGAATCAGACTGGCCAATCGTAGACGAGGTGACGTCACGTCCAGATTTACAATCCTGCTTCTCTAATCTGTAGACCTCTGCTGATCTTCACTGTATTTGTGTAACGTTCTCTCTCTCTCTCTCTCTCTCTCTCTCCCTCTCTCTCTCTCTCTCTCTCTCTCTCTCTCTCTCTCTCTCTAGTGGAAAGTTTCTGTTCCCTGCGGCTCGGTGTTGACAGGAGTTTATGAACATCAGAAAGGCGAGATACAAAGACATGCCTGAACAGGAAGAGAGAGGAGAAGAGAGGAGAGGAGAAATGAGAGGAGACAAGAGAAGAGAAAGGAGAGGAGAGGAGGAGAGGAGAGGAGAGAAGAGGAGAGGAGAGGAGAAATGAAGAGAAAGGAGAGGAGAGGAGGAGAGGAGAGGAGAGAAGAGGGGAGAAAGGTGGAGGGGAAGGAAAAAAATAACAAAGAAAGACAGAAGAAAACACACACACACATGCACACACACACACACACACACACACACACACAGATACTGTAGTGCCAGAGCAGGTGATACAGTGAAATCTATGATCACCAGGCCAGAGGGCAGAAAACAGTTAGAAAACCTCCCAGAAACAATGCCACATCTGCTCTTCCTCTCCTCCTCCTCCTCTCTCCTCCTCTCCTCTCCTCCTCCTCTCTCTACCTCCTCTCCTCTCCTCCTCCTCTCCTCCTCCTCTGTTTTTATGTCCTCAGGGTGGAGGATTCCTGCTCAACAGAAATAATACCTCTTACTACACCTGCTCTGACACTTCATAAACACACACACACACACACACACACACACACACACACACACACACACACACACACACACACACACACACACACACATAAAGACAGATAGGAGAGAGAGGGGGAAATATGGATAAATCATAAATTATGAACGACACATTTCTGTTCTTTACATAAAAACTCATCTGTCAACAAAACTTTGTCAAATAAAAATCATACTTGATTTAGTTCAGCAGTTCTCAAACCTTTTCATGTCTTGTTCCCCCAAACAGACACATCAGACTGCACAGACACCTGTCTGATCAGGTTTAGTCCCAGGGAGCTCATGGGGAGATTTTAGTTGATGATTTTGTATTGAAGTGTGTAACTGTCTACTGTGTGTGTGGTGAGAGTCAAACCTGTGAAGAACAGAGACTGCTTCTCCCTTCTCTTTATCCACTCTTTCTCTGTTGGTAATCAACCCCTGTTCTCCGGCTTCTCTTTTTATTTTCAGATTTACACCTGCTAAAAGCCTGAAATAATTTAACTAATAATAATAACCAGTCTGGTTTTCAGTGGAGAGTTTTAGTGTCCCATCTTGGTCTAAATGCAAACAGCACAGAGACTTTTCCACCTTGACAAGAAGAAAACTCTGGAGGAAACACTGAATACTTGGATTTTTTTGGGGCATTTTGACAATTTTAAAATATTGAATACTGGCACCAAATATCAACTATTGACAGCTTCAAAACAATCGATATCTCGATCCCAGAAACCGAGGAGCGCCGATGCTTCTTCAGGGAAACTGAGTCAGCACTTTCAGTTTTCCCTCAGTCACTCTCACATCCACTTTTTCACTCATTCACTCTGAAGCAGGCGATGATGTTGCAGGACTGTATTTTCCCTGACCATGACCATAAGTCAAAACAAATTAAAAGCTGAAAAAAAACCACATAATGCTAAAATCCACAAAAGTCCTATGTGAAAAGAATGAATTTTTTGCCACATCATGCTAAAATCTGATCAAGTTTAGTCCCAGGGAGCTCATGGGAAGATTTTAGTTGATGATTTTGTATTGAATTGTGTAACTGTCTACTGTGTGTGGTGAGAGTCAAACCTGTGATAAGAACAGCCATTAATTGGGATAATTTCCAGTGAACCCGAACCCCTGGAACCACCTTAAGGACTCCTGAAATTCCCTCAAGAACCCCTGGAACCACCATAAGAACCTCTGGAACCACCATAAGAACCTCTGGAACCACCTTAAGAACGTCTGGAACCACCATAAGAACCTCTGGAACCACCATAAGAACCTCTGGAACCACCTCAAAGACCCCTGAAACCAACACAAGGACTTATGGAATCCTTTTAAGGACCCCGGGGACCACCTCAAGGACCCCAGGAACTCAAGTAGCCTACTAGTGAACCCTAACTCCTGGAACTACCTTAAGGACTCCTGGACCCCCTTCAAGGACTCCTGAAATTCCCTCAAGGACTCCTGAAATTCCCTCAAGAACCCCTGGAACCACCATAAGAACCTCTGGAACTACCATAAGAACCTCTGGAACCACCTTAAGAACCTCTGGAACCACCATAAGAACCTCTGGAACCACCTTAAGAACCTCTGGAACCACCATAAGAACCTCTGGAACCACCATAAGAACCTCTGGAACCACCTTAAGAACCTCTGGAACCACCATAAGAACCTCTGGAACCACCTTAAGAACCTCTGGAACCACCTCAAAGACCCCTGAAACCAACACAAGGACTTATGGAATCCCTTTAAGGACCCCGGGGACCACTTCAAGGACCCCAGGAACTCAAGTAGCCTACTAGTGAACCCTAACTCCTGGAACTACCTTAAGGACTCCTGGACCCCCTTCAAGGACTCCTGAAATTCCCTCAAGGACTCCTGAAATTCCCTCAAGGACTTTTTGAATCCCCTTAAGAACCTCTGGAACCACCTCAAAGACCCCTGAAACCTCCACAAGGACTTATGGAATCACTTTAAGGACCCCAGGGACCACCTCAAGGACCCCAGGAACTCAAGCCTCCCAGAAACCCCTCAAGGACTTATGGAATCACTTTAAGGACCCCAGGGACCACCTCAAGGACCCCAGGAACTCAAGCCTCCCAGAAACCCCTCAAGGACCACATGGAATCCCACTAAGTACACCTGGAAACACCTTAAGAACCCCTTGAACCCCTTCAAGAACCCCTGAAACCCCCCCCCAAGGACTACTGAAACACCTTTAAGGACCCCTGGAACCTTCTCAACGAGCTCTGGAACCCCTCAAGGACCCCCAGAACCACCTAAAGAAGCCCAGGAGCCCCCACTTGCACCCCTGGAACCACCTCAAAGAGCCCGCTTTGAGAACTAATAGTTTACTTCAATTAATTTGTTAACTGAACCAGTAAATCAAACACACAAGTGTCTCAAACAGTTAAAAACACCCCCCCCCCCCCCCCCTTGGGGCGTTGCGGTCCGTGAGGCTAAACGACACGTGTCCGGTCATGGCACGCGCCGCGGTGAGTCAGCAGAGGAGGTGGTTGAGGTTGGTAGGCAGCAGGTGTACTGTTGACACAATAAACACCCACACACACACTGTACACACACACACACACACACACACACACAGAGCTGTGCAGAGTGAAGGATTAATTGGAGCTGAAGGGTAAATCCTCCTAAACTCCTGATTTCCAAATGTGACGGATGCTTTTTTTTTTCTAAGTTCCTAATTCAGCCTCACCCAGAGGAAAGATCTGTTGCTTAACATCTCCCTTTCTTTATCTCTGGAGAAAAATAGCATATCTGAATATTACATTGATTTAGGATCAATGGTATCTGAACTCTTCCTCCTAAATCCTCCCTTAGGAGCAATCAAGACATGAGAATGAGAAAGACATGAGACAAAGACATGAGAGTATATCTGCATTCACTGTAAGAAGTGCTGGAGACAAATAAGAAAATCGTGATATCTAACTTGTAGATGCTTCACTCACAGATTGCTGACAGATTTCTGAGATGTTTCTCCTTGCTGAGCCATCGGAGACTCAGAAGAGAGTGGGAGCAGATTAAGAGCTGAGAGAAACAAACTGAAAGAGCTGAGAGAAACAAACTGAAAGAGCTGAGAGAAACAAACTGAAAGAGCTGAGAGAAACAAACTGAAAGAGCTGAGAGAAACAAACTGAAAGAGCTGAGAGGAGCATGATGAGCCAGCAGAGTCTCAGAAGAATGAGAAGATGATCAAAATCTAACACTGTTCTGAATTGAAACTCATCTATGTCTAGAAGTAAATGAGAGGAAGCGGAAATCTTACTTAGGATATTGCTTCATCCAAAATGTCACTTTTAAGGAATTAAGAAAAAAATAAAAATAAAATAAAAAACCTTCTATTCATGAGGAAAAAGAGATCCAGATTTTGGGAACAGTTTGTAACTTTTCATAATGAGAAGCCAAACGGCATAAAGACTTTTTAATCTATTTTGGAGTCTTTTTCCCTCATGACTACCAAACCCATCTATCTGTAACATTAGAAGCTGAGAATCTTTGCTCCTGACTGTTTGTCCCCCCCCCCCAACACACACACACACACACACACACACACACACACACACACACACACACCGTATCTCTCCTCATCTGTAAAGTTAAAGGCCCCATATTTGTGTCTGTGCCGCTGGTTTTTATTGTGACATTTAACGATGGTGGAAAAATACTCAGAGACCAGATAGGGGTCAAAAACACAGTTGTGCACACACACACACACACACACACACACACACACACACACACACACACAGGGTTGGGCTGGACACAGTCATACCTAAAGTGAAAGTGAGATATTTTTCTTTGACTTTATACTCCTATCAACGCAGGATCAACCCAAACTTTTTAAAAAATGTTTTTATGATTTTGTCAATATTGTATCATCCCCATGTAATCAACCCAAACTAAGATCCACAAAAACAAGCGTCACAGTAAGATAATAGAATATGCTAAGCTTCATTTCCTGGATCATCAACATGACACACAACTCTTAGTCATACTTTGACCTTTGAAACCAAACACACTCAGAACCTGACAATAAATACAATTAAATATTCCCAGATAGTCAAAATAGTGGCAGCATGTGATGCATTAGACAGGTGTGAGGTAAAGCAGTGAGATCTTACTTTGATCTCACTTTAGTCAGATTGTATACAATAATTGGTCGACTATGTTATCTGTGCTGCTGATATCAGGGGCCACAGTGGAAATAAGTCTGTGACTTCATGTAAGGTAAAGTAATCCTGCCTCTTGTCTTTGTTGAATAAACTGAACTAAACTAAAACCAGGTGGAAAAAAGTCAAAGGATCAGACTGTCAGCTTTTGATTTCCGTTCTTTATTGGCCATCGTGTTTTAAACCACACTGAAACAAGAAACCCAGAAAAAAACATATTAAATTTAGCTCACCGTTCATAATTACAGACAGAGAGAGAGAGAAAGAGAGAGAGAGAGAGAGAGAGAGAGAGAGAGGGAGAGAGAGACGGTGAGAGAGAGAGAGAGAGAGAGAGAGAGAGAGAGAGGGTGAGAGAGAGAGAGAGAGAGAGAGAGAGAAAGACAGACAAACAGACAGACAGACAGGGACAGAGAGAGATAGACAGAGAGAGAGAGAGACAGAGAGAGAGAGAGAGAGGGAGAGAGAGAGAGGGTGAGACAGAGATAGAGATGGAGAGAGAGAGAGAGAGAGAGACAGACAGACAGACAGAGACAGAGAGAGAGAGACAGAGAGAGAGAGAGAGAGAGAGACAGAGAGAGAGCGAGAGAGAGAGAGAGAGAGACAGACAGACAGACAGAGAGAGAGAGACAGAGAGAGAGAGAGAGAGAGAGAGAGAGAGAGAGAGAGACGAGAGAGAGAGAGAGAGAGAGAGAGAGAGAGAGAGAGAGAGAGAGAGAGAGAGAGAGCAACATTGAAGTTAAGGTCATGCTCCTCTCCTCTCTCTGATACTGATCTGAGGACAGGTGTCACTTTCCCTCCTTCCTTCTTATCTGTTCTTCTCTTCCTGCTTCCCTCTGTTGTTTTCTTCCCCCATCATCCCCTCTTTTCTAACACTTTCTGTACTATTTCAACATATTTTCATTCTTCTTCTTCTTCTTCTTCTTCTCCTCCTTCAACTGTGACTGCTTCTCCCTTCTCTTTATCCACTCTTTCTCTGTTGGTAATCAAGTTTTTTTTTCATCCCCCTCTTCTCCAGCTTCTCTTTTTATTTTCAGATTTACACCTGCTAAAGGCCTGAAATAATTTAACTAATAATAATAACCAGTCTGGTTTTCAGTGGAGAGTTTTAGTGTCCCATCTTGGTCTAAATGCAAACAGCACAGAGACTTTTCCACCTTGACAAGAAGAAAACTCTGGAGGAAACACTGAATACTTGGATTTTTTGGGGGCATTTTGACAATTTTAAAATATTGAATACTGGCACCAAATATCAACTATTGACAGCTTCAAAACAATCGGTATCTCGATCCCAGAAACCGAGGAGCGCCGATGCTTCTTCAGGGAAACTGAGTCAGCACTTTCAGTTTTCCCTCAGTCACTCTCACATCCACTTTTTCACTCATTCACTCTGAAGCAGGCGGTGATGTTGCAGGACTGTATTTTCCCTGACCATGACCATAAGTCAAAATAAATTAAAAGCTGAAAAAATCAAATAAAAAATATTTTCGGAAAACACCTATTTTTCCCAGAATAACCTCCTGCAAAACAATTCCTACAAATTCCTGTACATTCGTTCCACTTGGCTGTAAAAGTGATCCTGGAAAAAGTCAGTTTAGCCTTTAAAGAGAAATACCAGATTGTGTAAGAAATCCTGATGTTAATTGTTATGATGTTGGACAGTCCAGTCAGTTACAACTTCCCCTCTGAGACAGAAACCAGAGGATGAAGACTTGATCCTGTGCCGCTGGATACTCTGCACTATCATCTACCATCATCTACATTTTAGTTATTACATACAGGAAACCAATATAAGGACAATTTCCATGGTTGCTAGTGGAGAGGTGGAGCTGAAACCCACATAATGCCTAAAATCCGCAAAATTCCTCTGTGAAAATAATGAAAAATACATATTTTTGCCACATTATGCTAACATTCTCAGTGATGAAAGTAGTTCTCCACTGTTTGTTATGCATCTCTATTGTTTTCATCTGTATTTGTGTCCATTGTGACAAATCTCCATCATTTCTCCAGATCCAGATCAGGTTTGTCAGGTTCCTCAGGTTGCTGCAGCGTATTCCTCATCTGTGGTACGAAGTCTGGTGTTTAGTTTCTCCTCTTGGCTCATGTAATCCACATGTACAGCGACTTCAGAACAAATGGTTTGAGAATTGAATTGAAACGTGTTCCTGTCTGCTGTAGTTTCTCCAGCCGGAGCTGTGCTGAGGCAGCCGGAGCTGCTGCTGCTGGTTTTATACTGAGCCGCTTCTTCACAACAAACAACTGGGACAGTTTCTGTCTGTTTCAGCATGAAATATGTCAAATATCAACAGCTGAGTGTGGGCTACACACACACACACACACACACACACACACAGGCTGCAACTAGACAGACTCTCAACCATCAGTATTATCCTGTTTCACCAACTGAAGTGATGCTTGCCTCTCTGTGCCACAAAACAACTTCATAATAATGCTTTAGTGCTGTGTAATGTTCTGTGGGATTCCTGCTCGACCACATCAACAACAAACACGTAGCCTCTTTGACTTCTATTTGTTTCTCTTTGGTTACTTTTTGTCAGTGGTGGAAAAAGTCCTCAAATCCTTTACTTATAATTAAAAGTAGCAACACCATAATGGAAAAATACACCAGTAAAAGTAAAAGTTCTGCATTCAATATTTTACTTATAGAAGTATAGAAGTATCAACAGTAAAATGTACTGAAGGATGAAAAGTAAAAGTCGTCATTCTGTCAGAGAGTTAAATTATTGAAGCATGAACCTGTCAGAAGTATTTTAATGTTGTCGGTCTAACTGCTCCATATACTGTTGGGGAGTTTAAACTCTAACAATGCAACATATTTTATGAGCTTATTGTATGTTTTGCATGTAAAACCTTATTCTGCAAAGTAACTAGTGACTCCAGCTGTCAGATAAATGTAGAGGAGGAAAAAGTAGAAAGTCTCACAGAATGGAAATACTCAAGTAAAGTGCCAGAACCTCAAAACTGAAGTAGCCTACAGAACTTGAGTTAATGAACTTTGTTACTTTCCACCTGTAACTGCTGTCATTTTTGGTCCTAAATAAATACAAATACAAAGGTCTGTATGACACAGTGCTTCGACACACAAACCCAAATACTGTCCATATTATATTATACAGCGCTGCCATCTTGTGGCCAAAAATGTTAATTCTAGGCACGGTGCTCTCACTCAGAGCACGGCGACACCATGCTGCCACCTTGTGGCTGAAACACCGAACAGCCACTCTTAATGTAGCTCATGATTTTATCTCAAAACCATCCAGTTAGTTTTACAATATAAACCTTTAGCAGACGCTCTGATCCAGAGCAACAGTACAGTGAGTGAACAAAATTAAACAATAAAGGTAAAAACATCACTATCAGCAGTTATGTAAAGTCAATAAGCAAGTTTAAGTATATGAAGCCTGAATAGTGTGTGTGTCTGAAGTGTGTGTGTGTTGGGGGATACAAACCCTGTTCAGGTCAGAGGTCAGAGGTCAGGGTTAATTACAGGCCAGGTGCTTTGATTCAGTGCTTTTATCACAATGTTAAATCAGCATCACACTTCAAACTGCAGCAGAATCACATGGGACCAGAACAGGGAATTAGACCAAAACTGCATGTGCTTAGTATGTTGAGTAACTTTGAGTTGACCTGCAGCACATGGGACCAGTTCAGTTCCACATACATGTGATGGACGCACGAGGCGACTGAGGATTATTCCAATTATATGACTCCTTCAGATGAAGCTTTACATGTGCTACATTTTCAGTTTTGATGCAACACTCACATGGCAAACGATGTGTGATGACCAGAGGTGGAGACTCCAGTCACATATTTACTAGACTTTTAGACTTGACTTGATGCATGAAGAGAAGACTTGAGACTTGACTTGACTTGGGTTCTGGTGACTTGGGACTTGACTCTGACTTGTACTTTGATGACTTGAAAAGGTTTCTAAAGTCTTGACTTGAGATCTTGTGTTTGTGTAAATGACTTCGATTGAAAGTGATGAGATTTGTTCCAGTGGACGACTGAATTTAAATTCTGTTTTCTGAATTTGTATGGAATGATTGAATTTATTGAAGTTGAAACTGATTATAGAAATCAAACTCATGATGCTCTTACCAAGTTTTTATCCTATTAAAACCATATTGCATTGAAAAGTCCTAGATATTTAGTTTTCTTTAAGATATTAAATTGATACTGGACTCTTGATTTGTTCTGACTTGACTTGCTGTTCTACATTTAGACTTGAGACTTGTTCCTCAAGACTTGAGACTGACTTGGGACTTCAGCAACCTCTGGTGTTGACTGTACAATCCTAAACACACTGGCTGCAAAGTTAATGGCTGTAATTCTAACCTGATTTAAATGGATGTTGGCAGTTTTCATCTGATGTTTAAATAAGAGCTGAGTCGGTCAGACACTTCATTCAAACAACTTGGGTTAACATTTCTTTTAATTAAAAAACAAGTCACAATCAAGACTTTTTAGTTATAATTTGCAACATCAAACAAATACTTATTTGAAAACTTATGGTGATACATCGTCGTTTCATATAAAACAAAATATCAGACTGAACAGCAGAAACTCCTGATCCCTCTGCAGCTCCACATCGACTCAAGACTGGTGGTTCCTGGAGAAATGAGTCCATGTAAGGAAGTCTATGACACATTTGTGAGAAAACACATTCCTAGCTTTGCTGTGTGGAATCATATTTTCAAAGTTGTTTTGCCTGGAAATCTGGCTCCTTAGACCTGAAGCCTCTGAGGACACGAGGTCTGGAGGCTGAACAGCAGAAAGGCTGAGAACCGCTGCTTTAAAAAGGACAAAACCTCTCGTCTTCAACTCTAAATGCACACAACCTGCACAACATACAATCTTCACATGAGATTTGCAAGCATTGCTCATTTGAAAACGTAAAACAGGCTTTTGTTCTTCGTTTGAAGGGTTTCACTTAACACAAAAAAGGTCCTAGTTCATTTCATACGGTCTTTATGAGCTTCTTATATTCAGGTCCTGCAGTGGGATCACTTGAGAGGGCGAAATTCAAGTCCAAAACCTCTAAAACAATGAAGAAACAAAAAAAAAAAAAACATCCCCTTCCTGGAAAAAACCCAGAGCAACGTTCAGCTCGATGCTCCAGAACAGTCTGAGTGTGTGTGTGCTTATGGATGTGTGTGTGTGTGTGTGTGTATTTATAGAGTGGGGGTTGGGTCTTGAGCAGTGTGTGTGTTTCACAGGGGCTTGGGCAGGCCGGACACCTCCTCCAGACACTCGTCGTAGGCCTCCTGGTACTCCTGGTGCGGTTTGATCAGGATCACGCAGGTCGGCCTCTTGGAGCCGGCTGATGAACCCAGATCCTGCAGAGAGAGAGAGAGAGAGAGGGAGAGAGAGAGAGAGAGAGAACGACAAGAAAACCAGACGTTTAGATCGTTTTCCCGCTTAGAAAACACCTGTGGGAACTAATGAACAGACGGAAATTAAACTAGATAATTGTTGATCAGGACGGAGAAATTTAACCCGTTCACCCAGCAGCCACAGTGACTTGAGTTTCCAAGTCATTTAACAGACATCGTCACTTTTGAGAATAGAAGAGACTGGCAAGATTGTTTTTTTTCTACCAGACACTGAAGCATGAGACACACACTCACTTAATGTTGCACAGAGTAACGCTACTGAAAAGTTTCTCCACAACCGCTAATCTACTCAGTTGTGGCTCTTCTCGTTTTATCATCCGTCTGCATAAAAATTGACATTCACAAGCTCAATCCTCTGAAAGAAAAAACAAAAACGAGACACATTTTTAATTAATTTTGCCTTACATTTTACCAGGAATGCTCCAGATGACTCGGGGTTATCATTTGCACTTTGTCATTTCTAAAACAGTCTATAACACACAGTATATTACACTTCCAACAACCCAACCAAGAGGTATGAATGGTGAATCTGTCCTCAATGTGATGTTGTAGACGGTTTGTTATCTGTAACTAATATTAATGTCTCGAAAGATGATGCTGTGATCGGTTATTTGGATAAACATTTAGATTTTTCTTTTTTAGTTTTGGTATTGATGTGTACTATTCCTGACCAACAGTGATGACCCAAGGGATGCTGCGCTGTGATTGGTTAATTAGACTAATGAACCCACTGTATCCACCTGTAGTGGCTCTTTTGTTCTGTGTGTTTGGTGTTCTGCTCACTTTGCTCTTTATTTGTATGATGTGTTATTGCATGTTAAACTACTTCATGTGTTATTTCGTGTGACTTTGGGTTATTTCATTGTTTCAGCTTTTTTGTTTTGTTGCCATGGGTTTGTTATAGAATCAATAATATGATACCAAGGAAGAGGGGCGTAACGATATATCGTGGAACGAAATTTCGAGATCCAAAAACGTGACGATAGGCATCGTGGAGGTGAAAAATGGTTCGCGATATCAAGTACAGCTTATCAATAAAACATGTCTTCCTAGGTTAGAAAATCAGTGTCTGAACATATTTGTTGTTTTAATTTAAGTTGAAGTTTTGTGGCCTGCCTGCCAGCTAAGGTGTTTGGAGAATGTTAGATCAACCATGTTCAGACATTTGCACTTAACTGTAAAGAGGACATCCTCGTTTAGACATTTTATTTTAATTTACAATTTGTTTCATTTAGACAAGCATCCGCTGTTAAAAGCTGATTTATTTTATTCAACAGATTCTATTATTTGCTTTTTGCACTGAAAAATATATAAAAATATATAACAAAGAAAGAAATTATAAAAGAAACTGTAGGAATAGGTTAAACTTCAAGTTGAAAATATTGTTTTTTTTTACATTTTATGTCTAAGCAATAAGGAATGAATCTTCTACAGTCATAATTTGTTTCCATTTAAACATTGTTAAAAATAATGTCATTGTACCGAACCGTGGGCCGAGTGTATCGTTACACCCCTACTAAGGAATGCATTTGCTTTAAATTCAACATTTCGGCATCTTGACGGCAGCGACTCGAGCAGCCAGAGTCACCGTCTCTCGGCCGGCGGGAATCTGAAACATCTTCCTGAAAACATCAGCAACAACTTCTCTTTCTACAAACTCTTCTGCTCTCATCCCATCAAGTGAAACCCCCTGAGAGGAGCTGTGAGTTTCCTCCCGGCGGCAGACTCACCACTTTGGATGGGATGTAGGCGTACGGCAGACTCCTGTCTTCACACATGACAGGCAGGTGGCAGTAGACGTCTATGGGCAGAGTGTCGCCTGCCAGCACCACGATGCTACAGACAAGACACACAGACAGAGAGGGGTGTTAGTGTTAGATCCCCTTACACCCTAACACACATGAACTATAAGAGTGCCTTGTTGTTGCAGGGAAAAACTGCAGCCGATAGCTCGATAACGTCGGCTGTTCCCCAGGCAGAGACCGTAAACACACTTCTAAATCCGACAGTGACACTGAGCGTGCTTCATGTGGCGTTTCCTCCTGCTAAACATTCACAGCGGGGCAGCGGGTTCTGCCGCGCTCGCGCCACGTCGGATTAACCCTTAATACGAGCTGCCGACCGGGACACACAGCTCATGTCTGCTTCCTAGTAATAATTACAGCTAGGACATGTGGAAGTTTTTTGCGGACTTCTGTATCTCCCTCTTGCTGTCATGAATTGCATAAAGGCGGCGACACAGGCGGCAAACTAGGCAGTGAAGCCACCTACGTTGGTGTTTTTTGATCATAAAATAAAAATACCATACGATAACAAGGCGGAACGCTACAACAACTGACTATCGCCATCTTGGATGTGGGCGTTCAAATAAGCTAAACAAGCTGTAGCAATGAGACGTCTTGTCATTCTTTGCTTCTTTCCCTCTAATTATTTGCGCATTAATCTTTGTATATAACCGCCATAAAATGTTGAAGATTTTCTTTAACTGACGGCAAATATAGATGGAGGCAGAACTAACAAATTTGATTTTAATCTTCACTCTCAATGTAGATTTTTTTCAAACTGTCGTCATACAGAAACACATGGCTGTGTTGATGAATAGCAGATTCTTTACAGTGGTCTCCATAGCAACAGAAGATGAAGAGGCGAGGGTGTGACGCTGTTCCAGTCCTGTTTTTATACCGCTTCACTCCTCCTCCTCGTTCGCCCCTGATCTCTGACCCCTCTGGTTACATGTGTAGATGTACAGTAGGCAATGACATCATCATCATCACCACCCATAACCTCAGCACCCACGGGAGACGCTGGTAACTCACCCTTTCTCTCCTTTGTTGATGAACTTCTGAACCTCTTTCACCCCACGTCTGATCTGCTTCAGCTTGGCGGCTGGAAGGAGACACAAGCCATGAAGACACAAACCCAAACGACCGGTTATTAGATTTATGGTTTAACAAAGAAATTTCAGATCTGGAGCTGGATTCATCTACACCACTCTCTCTCTGCTCAAAGCTGGACTTTTAACTGGACTATTAAAGCATGGCGCTGGAGTTGGCTACGTATTCGTGGGCTGTCTGGTCGAGGACATTTGTATTTTTCCATCCACAGACGGGACCTCGACTTTTTAATAACTATGTTTAGGTGTTGACCCAAACAGTTCTTCATAGTTAACTTGACAACTGTTGTGTATATTTACTTTCTGCCTATTTACTATGGCCCTACCTCTACCTACCTAAACGTCTCAATACTCTGACACTGGGGCATTACAGACAATGTGACGGAGTATGAAAATCAAGAATTATAAGAAATGTTTACAAAAGGTTTGGCTGGGAAGAAAAAAACAAGCCACTCCAGTGTTTCACAAGTGCTTTGTGGTTCAATCTTAAATTCTTAAATAATTGGTCATCTGGCTGCAGCAACAACAGAATGGCCTACTACTATGTTCTCTTTCGAATGTAAATACTCACACCAAACTCCATTCAAACATCTGGCAATCAGATGCTGCCTTGCTCATCTGCCAACGTAACAAAACGTCGTAGAAGTTGAATAAACCCCGTTTCAGAACCAAACGGAACCATTCTTCAATTCGGCATACACCAAGCAGCATTTTATTTCAATAAAATTGTATTTTTTTTTTTAAACTGGGTTGCCTGACATTCCAACCATTTTCTTCCACCAAGACAGTACAGAGCAGGCAGCGGCCAGTGTCAACCAAATCCAAAAAGTTGGCATTTTATTGAAGACAAACGGCTGCTTGGTGAATAGGACGTATGCCGAAATTACCACAAGCACCCAATGACATATAAAAGCTCTCAAGTGCCGTTCTACGACGTATGTAACGTTTGTCGACACGCAAAACACCATTCAACTGCTGGATTTTTCAATGGAGTTTGGTTTCACGTCTCCACACACGAGAACGGGAACATATGGCGGCTAACCAGCCAGAAGCTAACATAATGGCAGAAAGGGCTGACTGGCAGCTAACAGACAGGCGTCACTGCCAGCCTCCGCGACAAGTTCAATTTTACCATTAGCTGATCTGATTCACTCTTATTATTGTCATCGACTGTTTACCCTTTTTGACGCATTTGTAAAGTTTCTTGCTGAGTTTCCGTGTGGCCAGCGGCTGGGCGATGGGGTTGATGTTGGCGATCAGCTCCTGGTAAGACTTCTCGTTCCCCCCGGCGGCCTCCTCCGCTTCCACCGCTCCCTTCTCCTTCTTCGTTTTTGTCATTTCTTATGGTAGAGTCTGATTAAACTAATTAATCGATATTGATAAGGCGGTTTGTGCTGTGTAGTTAGTTGATCTGCTATCTCGCTAGCCGGACAACATGCTCTCTCTGCAAGAAAGTTACACACGTGCTTCCCCTTCTTTTTCTCTGTTTACGGGCGGATCGCGAATCAGTCACAGCGCCGCCTGGTGTACCGGAGAGTACTGGCAGGTCAGAAACAGAAAACACAGGAACAAAGGCAGGAAGCTGATTTTCCTTTAGAAGTGGTACCAAAATAAGAGTCCTATATTTGAGATAAGATGAAACTTTAATAAACCCCATGGGGAAATTGCATTGCTGGAGAGAAAAAAAAAATGTTATTCAAGATAATAAGGGGGATATAAACATAACACAACTGACATTGACATAACTAATACTGAAACATAAATTAAAAGTATGAAGATAATATGAACTACAGTGTGACAAATAACAGCAGTCAAACACATTGAGGCAAGAAAAAAAATCTACAATTTGAAAATATACCAAAAATATGAAATATATGCAGTATTAAATACATGACAAATTATAAAAAATAAATCAAGATATATGCAATATATAACAAATGAGAAAGATCTGTGAATTTGAAGAAAACAATTATATGAAATTACAGCATATATACAGGATGTGCAAAATGTACAGTATTCACATCATCCAGGCCTACAGAAGGTACATGTGCAGAAAGTGTCTGCATGTACAGCAGACGGACACACTGCAGGCATGTACGGTGGCCCTGAGGTGCAAAACTCACAAAAAAATCACAAAAAGAAAAGAAATCAAAACAGCATTTCAAAAAACAAAACAAATTCGCAAAATAAAACCACAAATTAGAAAACAAAACAAATAAGAAATCAAAACAACATTTCACAAAACAAGAAACAAAATCACAAAATAAAATTTGTTTTGCACCTCAGGGCCATCCCTTGTAAAAACTATTGACTTTATCAAACAGCCCATATTCAATTTACACATGTAGATAACATATATACAGAATGTGTTCATCGCTAGCTGCTCATCCATCAACAAGGTGGAGGAACCACACAGAAAAACTGCAAAAATGTGAACGGCACAAGTGCGTTGTTGTCTGTTCTCATGATCAATTTCAATCAAATTTCAATCACTAAATACCAACATGAGCAATTCTGTCTAAATATTTTGTGATATAATCTACAAATATTAATACTCAATGTGTGCCTGGAAGGTAATGTACATGCCACCGTACAAAACTCACCAGAAACAAGATTTTAAAAGCAGATTTTCAAACCTGTCTTCCTGAGGAGCAGCATGCGCCGGACGCACAGCCTGAAGTCATGAATTATAATGAAAAATAATGAAAGACGAGCCCACAAGTGACAGATGGTATTTAACTTAATCACATATATATTTTTTAACCATTTTAACTTGAATCAATGTTGTTTACTCCTAGCTGTCTTGTTTGCAGCTTGGTAATGACTCAACATCCTCTTTGTTTTTTGCGTTACAGTTAAAGAACAGCAGAACAGTCAGTAGCCTACACACTGAAAACTTGTTTGTGATATAAATGAACAATATACTGTATGTGCAACACTGCATGTTCTCACTGTTCATATTACGAAAAAGTAATGCACCCTTGATTCGTACTCTACCAGGGATTCTCAAACTTTTTAGGAAAATCTTCATTGTTGATTGCATATTGAATTGTACAATCGTCTACACTGTATGTGTGGAGTTAGTAATATAATAATGAAACCTAGAATTGTAATAGTCTTACACATTTTCTAATTGGGATAATTTCTAGTGAATTAGGTTATAGTGAAATTAAATTGTTCCTCATGTTGCTGAGGACCCCCTGGAAACCCCTCAAGGACCCCTGGGAGTCGCAGGACCCCACATTGAGAACCCCTGTACTATAGCTATGCATGGCCAGTCACATGACCTATTACTGTACAAATACAACTTAGGTTGGGGTTAATCTTAGGGTTAGGTTTAGGCAAGTAAACTTTGGTTGATGTTGGGTAAAGTTTTGGTCATGGTTAAATAAAGTGAAGGACACACTAGGCGACTTTCCCAAGGATTTTCAGTAAAACTCTTTGAAAATGAAAATCTCAATAAGAGTAGAAAACTTATTTCCATGAGTTGGGAATTGAATCCGGGTCGTTGCAGTTGAAGCTAAATGTCTCCGCCCATCCGACCTTTACACTCTTACACCACACCTGCTTAGAATATAACACAAAATTGGGGTTTATTCACTTTTTGTAACTGTAACTACACATTTGATGACGTCAGGCTGAACACTAAACAGTTCATGAACCTCAGCCTGCATTCCAGAACTAGGCTGCAAAACCTGTGCTGCAATTACTCATCCAACAAAAGCCAGTGTCAAACTGCCAAACGAGCTCAGTCTGACTGCATGACTGGGGAATGAGGAAAACTCCAGTTAGCACGTTACTTTCTGACTTCAAATTCCAGACTGCCTTGCTCAATCACAATAAAATCTCATCCACATCTCAACACTTTCTTCGACACTTCTACAATCTTGAACTTTCCTCTTGAGGATCAGCTGAAGATTCTTTTCTAAAATATTTATCAAATAATTCCACAGTTTTCTAAAGCACATCATGTAGATCTTTATGTTATTTATGTTCCTCAGCCACTGGTCTTTTCTTGAGCCAGGGTAGGGGTGTAAGACCGATGTGGACCGGGACGGTTCATCTTCTGTGGATGATGTCTCCCAGCATAGCGGGGAATTTCCTTGTCTTCATCTCTCTGGACATCTGGCACCAGACGCAGGGCGAACAGCAGGTGGCGAACACACAGTCCTGACACATGTTGCCCTGGAGACAGACAGGACAGTGTCACAGAGCGAGACGACTCAGTCTGAGAGTGCATATTGTGTGTGTGCATGACTTCATACAAGTTATTCTAGTTGTGTTTCACCGCCGATTTGGGTGACGGTTAGGTAGTTTGTCTGTCTGTCTGTCAGCAGGACGTCTCAAAAACTTCTGAACAGATTTCCAAGAAATGTGGTGGACAGATCGGCCTTGGGCCAAGGAACAATTGAATAGATTTTGGTAGTGATCCAGAGTTTGGATTTCCACCATTAGGGGGCGATCACACAAGAAGCGTCGCTATAGAAACGCGTCACCAGCAAAACCATTGTTTTCCTATGGTATGGCCTATGGTTCGCCTCTTGGCCTGGCAGACGCATGCATTTCAAGGCGTATATGAACCACTTGGCCATACACAGGATTAGGATTAGGATTTTATTAAGATCCCCATTAGCTAATGCAGAACATCAGCTACTCTTCCTGGGGTCCACACAAAACATAAAAGCATGACAACAGATAAGACACTTACAGACAAAACAACCAAATGATATTAAAATCAGAAAATATAACTAACAATATCCTTTCTCCCAAACATATTACTATACATTAGGGCTGAACAATCAGTCGAAACCCCATCAAAATCGCAACATGGCCCACCGCAACCCCCAAATCGCAGGAGGTTGCGCACCAATCTGTTTTTCCCGACGCGGTCTGCCTACGCGTTTTTGAAGCAGCTGCGCCTGTAGCGACGCTTCTCGGTGTGATCGCCCCTAGATGATAATCGTTTTTTTAGCCATAACTATGACAGACTAACAGAGACAGAGACTCCAAATGCTAAGAGGATGTTTGCAGTAGGACTGCACAATTAATCATCAATAATCACATAACACAATTTTTTTGTTTCCACTTTCCACCATTACTAATCATGTGGTTCGGTGATATTGAAGTGTTTGTTATATTTTGTGGGAAAATGGAGCGACGACCGAAGTGGATAAGAACGCATCAACCCGACGTCAGAGAGGAAAATCCTGAAAATGTTGTTTCAGTTCCTAAAAGTGGATCATCGCCTGTCATCTGGAGGCACTTTGGTTTTTTTTCTGTACAGTTTGCCTTCGGGTTGCAGCTGCACCCCAAAGTAGCCTAATAAAGTAGTAATTATTTATTATTTGAATTTTAAAGACACACACCTTTCTAGCTGCTGCTACTTTGAGAAATGTATATGTTAAAGTGGAAAAATGCAATAAAATAATTTTGTTTCCTGAAACAGAAAAATAATCGTGATTAATAATCAGGATCACATTACCTAGCAAAATAATTGTGATTATCATTTTTGCCATATGTATGCAGCCCTCATTTGCAGGGTCAAAAAATCTATTTATCTTCAAATTTAAGCGAAAGGAATGATGTGTTTGGGTTGGAGAATGGTTCAGCGTTGGCGGAGGTTTGCGCTCTGAGTGCCTTCTACTATTACAGTGAAAAAGGAAATAATACAGAATGTAAAAACCAACAGCAAGTAAGATAAGGTGTATCCGCCTCTCAGTAGAACGTCAAATTTGAACAAGACTATTGTAATGTACAGACAAGCGATGAAACCTTTAATACGTGTTGCACAGAAGGAGTGACATTCTCACTTTATCTGAATAGCTCAAAGTTCTGCAGTAGAAATGAAGTCTTGTGGCCTTACTTTGATGCCGTAGCGTTGGCGCATGGAGACCCTCATCGTCATGGTGACGGGCGGGATGCAGCCAAAGATGTCCAGCAGGGGGAGACAGAGACACTGACCGTACGCCTTGGTGGTTTTACAGGCGAAGCAGGGACAGCACCAGAACGCCAAACAGCCTTCCACACAGGGAAACACGCAGAAGTGTAAAATAAATACAACAATAACGAATACAGACGCTGGTGAGGAGACGTTTCAACAACTAAGACAGTAAAGGGCTTTTCACACAGCGCTTAGCCCCGGGCTAAGAAACGTTTCACACTGGCAAATTCCAAAGTGGGATAACCCTGACTTTAGCCCAGGGCAGCTGGCCCTGCTCCGGAGCAGGGTTCAGGCTTATTCCCAGAAAATCGTTGAAAACCGGGGTTATCTGTTGGCTGTGTGAAAAGGGTTAGAAGACTTTCGAATCCATTAGTTAGGGTTAGAATGGATCCATTAGATCAATTCCGGCCACAGCCATTTTTTTGTGTCACTTGTGTGTTGTCCAATCAAATAAATTCCTTCACAATGTTGCTAAGCAACAATGCATGGCATTCCTGAGCTCAAATGTTTTTATTTGAAATTCTATTATCACAGAATATACAGACATGTAAACCCTGGGGTTACAAGAATGCTGTGTGAATCATTAGCCCTAGGCTAAGAGTTAGCCATGGGTTAAATGTCTGTGTGAAAAGAGGTTAAGCTAACCGTGGGCCAACTGTTAGCCCGGGGTTAAAGGATAAGGCCGGTGTTTTTTAATGCATTGCTTACCGTCAACAAATCCTATGAAAATAACAAAATCAACAATGCGTTTGCTCTACTCCCGTTACTTTCTGACTTCCCACGTACCGTTTTTAGCCGTCAACCCGGAAGTCATTGGCTCCAATTGTAAGCTAAAAACCTTTAAATACAGCTCACAAAGACATAGTTTCATTTTAAAAATCGCTAACTGTTACCACGAAAAGTCAGACTGTTGTAGTTATTACCAAATCAAATTCAAATGGGAACAAATTCTTCATTACTTATTTTCGGCACTACGGAACTACTTTCCTGAGATCGCAAACATGTGCACATTTGTGCACAGCAATGTAGGCTACAGTAATCCATTGCTGAGCAGACTGACCTTGTGCCTGTATAACTGACCTCAGATTACCTTCTTCTGAGAGACAAGCGCAGCCAGCCACTTACAGTATGTTCAGTTAAAACTCTTGTAGCTTTTGCAGCCTCGAGATACCCATAATGCCCCAGGTGAGGTCTCATGCAGACCTGTTTACACGTCCAAAAAACACAGAGGTGACATCATCCGTCAGTCACCAGGAACTTACAGTCGGCCATGTCGTCGCAGCAGTCGCAGACTCCAGACGCCCAATCATCCGTCTCGCTGGAAACCACCAGGCGCCGCGGCTGACTGATGACCAGGGAAGTCATTCTGATGTCTGAAGAGCAGAAATCAGCAGTTAGACATTATCACATGCCACATCACTGACTGCTCAGTACATATTACTCATTCAAAGTGATGTCTTAAAGGGGTATTACGTAATCTATTACCGATATTGGTGATCTGTATGAATTGCAACAACACTGATAGACGTTCGAACTAATGTCCTCCTACAAGTCTGCAACAGAGCCAACAGCCCGCTATACTCCTGCACCCTTGAGCTATGGTGGCCTGTAATTGACATAAATAATAAAGTTGCATTTTCACAATAGAGAAGAGTAAGCTAGCTAAGTAGAGCAGACATCCAACAGGAACGCCTAGTGAAGAGGAAACATACAGAATAATAAAACTGCTTTGGCATTTGATTTTTTTTAGCTTGAGAACGAAACTTTTCAGCCTGAAATGAAAGCCAGAAAGATTAATAAAATAATCGTTGAGTCATTAGTATTCAACAAGCTTATCGGCCATATTATGCTGATTTTGTGCTATGGGACAGGAAAAACAAACCTTTTTCCCCCTTTAAATACAAAAATTAGGCCTTGAAGTTGCTGGTAAACTCTGGATTTGGCTATATACAGTATATATGTCAATTCTGCTAGCTGCTTTGGACAGGAGTCAAACTGAGTTCTGTCTTTTCATTTTTGTAAAAGGAATGTGGACCGTAATACTTAATTTTTTTTCATTGAGATACAAAAGCAGGACAGCTCAGAGGGACAGAGAGGAGGAGAGAGACAGGAGAGAAGCTTCTGGAGGGAGGAGACGGGTCTAAATCACGACACAAGATAAATATATATGTTACGTTAATATGTTAAGTTGATATCTTAAGTTAATATGTTATGTCTTTTGGGTCGTGCCCAGTCTGAAAAACCCCTCTAGCCTTTAAGACATAAAGTTAGCTGGTGAAACTCTGAATCTATTTGCCACTGTAGAGAGTTTAAATTAGCAAGTGTTTCCCTTGGTATCTTTTCTCTTGGTGAGAGGCAGAAACCACATTTAAATTGATCAGTTGAGATAAAATGTTTCATCACTGTCGGGTGAAAACCTTGTCTTTCCAAAATGTAAAGTTTTCAGGAGCTAAGAAAAGCTGCCTTGTTTTTAGCTTGACCATCATGCATTTTTGAGTTTATCCAATGGGGTTTGAAGAAGATCATGAAAATCATCCTTTATATGACAACAGCATTAATAACATTAATATACATAATGCAACCTATAGTATGTATTGAATATACATATCTCAATTGATCAACTTAAATTGGTATATATGTTAAGAATATGATGTTTGTCCCTGATAAAATAACAAGAAAGGTTACTTAGACAATCATATCCCTTTACTCCATCTACTATCATTCATCTACCAATCCATTTACTATCAATGTTATTAATGGCTGTCACTGGAAAGAGCAAGCCTCTCATCATTATCTAGCCTCCCTCTAAAACACTTATCTTACTTTCTGCTACTTACTTAAACATCAGATTTTAATTGATTTCAAACTCTACAGTAACCTAAAACCACTCAACTGATCATTTTACCACCTAAACCATTCCTCCACTCATAATACTGAAATCTCAGATAATTTCTAAACTGATAGTTCCTCTTTGAGAGCTTTTGAAGAAGTTCATATCTTACCTGTGTGTGTGTGTGTGTGTGTGTGTGTGAAAGAGAGGGACAGCTGTGATTCCTGGACTGGAAGCGTCACTCCTCAGTGGGAGGAGGAGGAGGAGGAGGAACCTGCCGAACCCGTCAGTCCGGCTGCAGCTCTGCTTCCTGCCTGCTGACATGAGGAGCAGCACGGATTGATTTTTTTTTTCTTTCTTTTTTTACATTGATGAAAAAAAAAAAGTTAAAGTTAAAATTAATAAAAGTGACAGTTGAAATATACAAAATAGATATATGAAGAAGCAGAGGTGGGAACTTGAGTCGCATGACTTGGACTTGAGTCACAGTTTGAATTGATTGAGACTTGATTTGATGCATGAAGAGAAGACTTGAGACTTGACTTGACTTGGGTTCAGGTGACTTGGGACTTGACTCTGACTTGTACTTTGATGACTTGAAAAGGTTTCTAAAGTCTTGACTTGAGATCTTGTGTTTGTGTAAATGACTTAGATTGAAAGTGATGAGATTTGTTCCAGAGAGAGTAGAGCAGGTGTTTCTATGTGGTTCCATGGTGTAATGGTTAGCACTCTGGACTCTGAATCCAGCGATCCGAGTTCAAATCTCGGTGGAACCTGATTTTCAGTTTAGTTCATGAATCAGAATCTATGATCTAAATCCCTTTGGTGCAGAAATACAGATTAGGCATCAAGTCTTTGTGTGGAATTGAATGATTTGAGACAGAAATATAATAGATAGAAAGGTATGTTACTGGTGTATCATAGTAATCTCTAGTATGAAACAGAAGTTTGATCTTTCATCATGTTGCCATGAAAATGAGTAGCTCAGTTTGTCTTCAGTGTGAGACTCAGAAAGTTGTAATGTTTAACTAACACTGACATGTTCAACAAACTGATGATTTCATCATGAAAACGCATAGGCTTTATGAATTTCACACATGCACAAATGCTGCGTTTATAGTCTTTTTCTGTAATCTTTAGTGTACCAGGCCAGTCAAGAAAATAACAGTCGTATTTGAGTGGGAATATCAGTTCTACCCATTCTAGTTCTATGGGAGAGAGGTCCTTATTCAGCGCATGCCCAGTGTGGTTGCAAAAACTCTACCAATCGTATAGGAGGAACAGCACAGCAGAATTTGCATCAGCTGCCTCCAAAACCATCCGCTCTGCTCTGCTCAGCTCATTCTCTGCTGTAAAGTACCGAGACCGCGTCATGCCTGAACCCGCCAAGTCAGCGCCCAAGAAGGGCTCCAAGAAAGCCGTGACAAAGACCGCCGCCAAGGGCGGCAAGAAGCGCAGAAAGACCAGGAAGGAGAGCTACGCCATCTACGTGTACAAGGTGCTGAAGCAGGTCCATCCCGACACCGGCATCTCGTCGAAGGCCATGGGCATCATGAACTCGTTCGTTAACGACATCTTCGAGCGCATCGCCGGTGAGGCGTCTCGCCTGGCTCACTACAACAAGCGCTCCACCATCACCTCCAGGGAGATTCAGACCGCCGTCCGCCTGCTGCTGCCCGGTGAGCTGGCCAAGCACGCCGTGTCCGAGGGCACTAAGGCGGTCACCAAGTACACCAGCTCCAAGTAAACCGCCTGGAGATACATCCACCCAAAGGTCCTTTTAAGGGCCACACACTACTTCAACAAAGAGCTGATTCACTTACGCGTTAGCAATGGGGAAGTCTGGTATCTAGTTTTGTTATTGGTTTTAGTGTAATGATTACTGTACACTTCAAAGCAATCCATGCTGTTATGACAATTTGCTGCTGTGCAAACATTTATCCACTTAATGGACTTTCTATTGCTCTCCAACTCTACAGTAACATTTTTTTTTTTTGGGGGGGGGGTCGTCTAAACCTAACTCTCCATCACTCACAGTAAATCACATGTCTGTATTAACATTTGCAGATTAGAAGCTCCATAGATTTCATGATGCATCTGTCTTTTCCACTTTTCCACATGTGAAGGGACCATTCCTTAGTCAGGGCAAGGATTTCTTGCGGTGGACTCAATAGATAAATCCATTAATATCATCCTTCCTTCCAGATGAATCCTCCTCAGTGTCTCCATCAGTTTGAGTTCAGATTCCTTTCTGCCTCCATAAAGCTCTGAGAGAGAAAACAGATTCCTCCCCGTCGGGGAATTGAACCCCGGTCTCCCGCGTGACAGGCGGGGATACTGACCACTATACTAACGAGGAGAGGTGCTCAACACAGGGACCCAGTCACGTGGTAGTGACACTGCTCTAAACCCGTTCATTCATTTTCTGTGGGAGTTGTAAACCACTACGGATGCAATATATTTTTGGCCACACCGTGGGAGTCTATGGGCTGGTGGCGCTGTTCCCACTTTCGCCGGCAAGTGAGAGAAACACTCGCCTCTGAAATATGGGAATACAACAATGAAATATGTAAATACTTAAAAAATCGAAAAGTTTAAATGTTTAAACTCAACTGTTACTTGGATGTTCGCCTTGAATATGTGTAATATTAAATATTTTACTGTACTTTTTTAGGCCGTTTTCTAGTAGTAGCTATATCAACTCTGATTTTCAACTATCCTCCTGCGCTGGCAGATCCTCAGGCTCTTTCCCTTCACTGCGGGCGGTAGGGATCAAGGAGGTTCTATATTGTCTGCAACCTCAATTATATGCAGCACAGGTTCCTATAATGTCAAGTAGGAGCAGTGCCACAAGCAAAAGTAACATCTAGTACTAGTAAATTAATTTGTATTTTTATAATTATAGTTCCATAAAAATAACATCAACAGTAGAATAACATAAAAGAGGGAAGGTATATTGTTTCTTCTGTCTATTATGTGTTGCATTCTCTCATATGTCCTCTGATTACAGTTTATTATAATTTGTCCCACTGTTTTCTATCTGATATCAGACCCCTGCAGATACCCTGACCATATGTCTCATTTAGAGATAAAAAAAAAAAATTAAAAAAAAAAGGTTTTTGGCCATTTTTAAGTTGTCAACTTCACATCTTCCCTATTAAACCGTATTCAAATTCCAACTATTTGGCACTATGTGGAGTCTGTCGTAAACTCTTTTTTCTATTTTTTTACAGGGTTCTACATAAAAGGCTAAATATAATTTCAAATATTCCAAACTCATTTTGGGCATTCAATCGGAACCAATCAGAACATGGCTTCGCCATTCTAACCGATTATGACATCATTGGATGGAGCTGGACTGTGCTCTACCAATCAGAGCCTGTCTCAGCTGCACTGATGACATCACAGCTGCACTGATGACATCACATTCAGAATTCTGACGTGTTTGGTCACAGCAGCCCAGAGTATAAAAGGCCGTGCTCGAGGTATTGAGCTTCATACCTTACCATGCACGGTAAGGTATCCCCTGGGCACTGGTAAAGCTAATGCTTGGACCGCGGCAAGAGGCTTTCTGGGAACCTTTTTACACAGTCCTCATTTCAGACCAGTAACTATTGGACGCTTGATGGGCGTGTATGGAGACTTTCTCTTTATTTATTTATTTTTTTCTAGTTCATTTGAGGGGAGGTTAGGGTTAGAAGAGGTGGTTGGTACAAAGAGACGCAAACCTGCCACCCAGTCCAAACTATCAAAATTAACTAGGAAAAAAAAAAAATTCTACTTCATTTTGATAGTTTGGACTGGGTGGTGTGGCAGCTAGCGAATGCGGTTCGTTGAAGAGTTGGTGGTTGGTACGAAGAGGCGCCGTTCGCGTCCCGCTGAAGCCAACCTGCCAGCCGCTCCAAAGGTGCGGTCTGGCAGTTAGCGATGGCGGTTCGTTGAAGAGGTGGTGGTTGGTACGAACAGACGCGGTTCGCCTCCCGCTGAAGCTAGCCTGCTAGCCAGGAGCCTACAAAAGGTGGTCTGGTGGTTGCGATTTAGGGGAGGTTAGGGTTAGAAGAGGTGGTTGGTACAAAGAGACGCAAACCTGCCACCCAGTCCAAACTATCAAAATTAACTGGGAAAAAAAAAAAAATTCTAGTTAATTTTGATAGTTTGGACTGGGTGGTGTGGCAGCTAGCGAATGTGGTTCGTTGAAGAGTTGGTGGTTGGTACGAAGAGGCGCCGTTCGCGTCCCGCTGAAGCCAACCTGCCAGCCGCTCCAAAGGTGCGGACTGGCAGTTGGCGATGGCGGTTCGTTGAAGAGGTGGTGGTTGGTACGAACAGACGCGGTTCGCCTCCCGCTGAAGCTAGCCTGCCAGCCAGGAGCCTGCAAAAGGTGGTCTGGTGGTTGCGATTTAGGGGAGGTTAGGGTTAGAAGAGGTGGTTGGTACAAAGAGACGCAAACCTGCCACCCAGTCCAAACTATCAAAATTAACTAAGAAAAAAAAAAAAATTCTAGTTAATTTTATAGTTTGGACTGGGTGGTGTGGCAGCTAGCGAATGCGGTTCATTGAAGAGTTGGTGGTTGGTACGAAGAGGCGCCGTTCGCGTCCCGCTGAAGCCAACCTGCCAGCCACTCTAAAGGTGCGGTCTGGCAGTTAGCGATGGCGGTTCGTTGAAGAGGTGGTGGTTGGTACGAACAGACGCGGTTCGCCTCCCGCTGAAGCTAGCCTGCCAGCCAGGAGCCTACAAAAGGTGGTCTGGTGGTTGCGATTTAGGGGAGGTTAGGGTTAGAAGATGTGGTGGTTGGTACAAAGAGATGCAAACCTGCCACCCAGTCCAAACTATCAAAATTAACTAGAAAAAAAAAAAAAATTGACTTCATTTTGATAGTTTGGACCGGGTGGCGTGGCGGCTAACGAACGCGGTTTGTTGAAGAGCTGACGCAAACCCGCCACTCAGTCCAAACTATCAAAATTAATTAGAAAAAAAAAAAATTCTAGTAAATTTTGATAGTTTGTACCAGGTGATGTGGCAGCTATCTTATCTTATCTAATCTTATAGGGTTGTAGGCCTTTGTCAAAGTCCACAGTTGAGCTTTACCAGGGGCTCCAGGGAATGCGGCGGGTGCCGCTGCTGCTGCTGCTGCAGCAGTACTTTTAAGCCGAGTGGGAGTAGTCAGTAGTGGCAAGCAACAACACTGCTGCTGCTGCTGCTACTACTACAACTGCTGCAGCAGTATAGGCCTAGCAGTGGTAGTTCCAGTAATTCTCATTACAGATATCTGAAATATTTTAAAGTAGCATTTTGGCTAGTCATAATGTAATGAGAGATATCGTAAATTATCATTTACGATATCTCTCATTACATTATCAGTAGTCAAAATGCAAATTTAAGATATCTCTAATTACATTATGACTATTCAAAATGCTAATTTAAGATATTTTTTATTACATTATGACTCGTCAAAATGCTAGAGGTATCAAACACAAGGCAGAGTCCAGTTTGGGATGAGGCTGGGATATGATTGGCATGCTTGGTGACTGATGATATGTGATATGTGATTTCGATAGTGAATGTCCCGTATCACAAACAAACTGAATGAGATTGAAAATGAGATCCGTTTTGTTTTGTTTTGCTCACATTACCACGATTTAAGAATGAGACTGTTTAATAAAGTGGAGCCTTTCACACCAGATTAATGACCTGGGAAATACATAGGTCGACCTTCAGTGTGAAAGAGTCCACCCAGGTAAGGTTATTAATTTAGTATTAGATGAATATTAGCTATTATTTTGTATTTGTCATATCTAGCTTTGTGTCTATGTGAGTCAAAAACATAGGCAGGGCCGGCTCTAAACTGTTGGAGGCCCTAGGCAAAATTTTCTGTGGAGGCCCCATTTTGAGATGAATATCCTACCCGCCATTAAGCAATAAAGACTGAGTAAAAAATTTGTGTTTAAAGCACTGTATTTTTGTTACCTATTATAAGATATAGCACATGAATATCAAAATAAAATGTAATAAATACAAAGGTGAATCTCTCTCCTCTTGTGTGGACATGAGCTTAAAATGAGGACCTTCAAGACTGCAGTGCAAGGAGGTTCTATAACTGGAGGATGAACGGAAAAATGGCCGCCCATTCATTTGAACGTAAGCTGCTCACCCAGCGCATACGCCAAAATTTTTTTTCTCTTCCTGGTTTACTTCCGTGATGTGCGGCCCACGGGTCATGCGCAGTAGTGTCTGCTTACGTATTCCCGCCAGGAGTAGCGGGCCCACGATCGAGCTAGCGAGCCCAGTCGCGCTCTCGTCATCAAGTGAGCAGGTCGGGAGCGTGCAGCTGCAGCTGGGAGTGTGGAAAGGACGGTTTGGTGGGGGAGGGGCGAGCAGAGCAGAGAGAAGGAATCTCCTAAAATTAAAATCTAAAACTTTTTAGATGTCAACTTTTGATTACTCACCTGTCAATATTATATAAAATATTATAATATTAATACATATGTATATTAATACAATTAATATTTATATTAATATTATAATTAATTATATTTATATATTAATTAAATGTATTATATAATTACATTAATATTTATATTAATACATATTAGTAAGTATTCAGCCAGTAGTAGATAGAAGTAATTTGCTTGCAACTCTAATTTCCACGTCACTATTCCATTGTGAGAAGTTGTCTTAAGTTTATATTAAAGATAAAGATGTCATCACTTTTGTTATTACTAGGCAGGTTTCCCCAAGCATATCTGCTCATTCAATCTTATAATGTTTACATTTCTCCCAAGCTTGACTGAAGCCGCAGAGCATAGACCAACTTCATGAGTATGCATGTTGTGTTGCCTGATGTTCACACAGTCCTACCTGCAGCTGTCTGCTGGATACAGCCTGCAGAACCAATGGACTAAAGTACACAAGATCAAACCCATGTCATGCTTGATGAATTTGACTTTACATTCTGACATTTAAATGCAGCTTCAGTTCCTTGCTATTTTTATTTGAGTTACTTAGTAGAACCATGTAATGAAAATCATGAGTTGGCCCTGTATCCTTGGCCCTGTAGCATTTACAGCACTTTGCTGTGGTAGTTTGACAAGATGTCATCATACAGTCAAGAGTTTATCATTAGTCTGTCAAAGCTAAGTCAAGTTCCCTACACAGCAGCCACACACTTCTGTTTAGAAACACAGTGCAACTCTGACTGGCAGCTAGACTCAGTCACTACCATGCAGGCAGGTTAACCACACAGCACCATACAATACTGTCATGAAACTGAATTAGAAATCGCGTACAGGTCAAGTTATTTAAAATCGTTTATTTAAAAAAATTAAAAGAATATAAAGTTAATTCACAACGAAATACAAAAGTGATGAATAGCATGACTAGTTGGGTTCGCCAGACAGACCTGTGGAATACATGTCAAGTAGGCTAAAAACAAGGCTAATATAGTTAGCTTGCTGTCTACACCTCCGTGACATGAACAAGCACAGAAAACACACCTAATCCCAAACCTCCGTTTTCGGTGATCTGACTGTACGAACACAGCTGACAGACGGAGCAGCAGCGGAAGCAGGAGGCTCGTTCCCGATGCAGAGCTCAGAGGCGCGTGCTTTGCTCGTACCCTGAGGTGACGTCACCCACAAAAAACAGTGTTTTATACGGCTCTGAGTGATTTTTTTAAAAATCGGCCTTCATGGTTAAAAAATACATAATTCAAAGAGTGTTTTAAGGTCTTGTGTGGTGTTGTAGGTATCTTCTGAACAGCTTTAGAGGACTGCCTTTTACAATGGCCGTCTATGGGAAAAAAGCTTTTTGGGCCGCAGGTGAATTTTAGGCTGCAGTACCACCGTTGGCCACCATGTCAAATTGGAAGCAAGGCTGAGACCTGACGCCTGGGGGCTGCCCTAAACCCGTTTGCCGTCACTCTCTATGGGAGTTCTGAAGCATACACTACCGATGCAATATATTTTTGGCCACAACGTTGGAGTCTATGTAATTGTGGCGCTGTTCCCACTTTTACCTGCCAGAGAAACACCAAGCCCCTATGGAAATCCTGCAATGAAATATGGAAATACCTGATGATGATTTTGATTACGTATTTTTTATCTCCTTATATATTTTACTACACTTGGTTAGGCCGTTTTGTGTGAGTATTAAACTCTGATTTTAGAGAAGTGCTATGTTGTGCTATGCTAAATAAAGTTGTAAAGTGTTTTGTAGAGATCAGACAGGAGAAGAAGAGGAAAACTAGAATCAGGAGGAGTCGCCTTGCTTCTTTATTACAACAGCTTCAGTGGTGCCTGCTTTGATTTTGGTCAGTTTAGTTGGCTGTCCACATTGAAAGCTCCTACGGGATGAAATAAAGTTGTTTCCGCCCGGTCTCGAACCGGGGACCTTTCGCGTGTTAGGCGAACGTGATAACCACTACACTACGGAAACTGTTATTCTACCGTAATGGAGACGCAGATATCTCATGTCCAGACAGAAACTGAAAACTACAATTTGTTCCTGTGTATATGTGGAGCTACAAGGCTCTTTGTTTCTCTCTTTCTTTCTTTCTTTCTTTCGCAATTTTCAACTACTGAGCAATAAACATCCTGTATTGAAAATGTATTGAATGGTTATATAACATTTAGAATTAAATTGTTGATTTTTTTATAATAAAATTAATACATTAAAACAATAAAATGAATAAAATATAGCCTAGGCCTATCTAAAAACGTAAATGCATGGTATTACTATCATCTTTTTTTCTGAAGAGTGGAAATTATCAATCAACCAATCAATCAACCAATCCCTGTTCCCACTTTTAACGTCCAGGGAAAGAAACACCAAGCTTTTGTTATGGAAATATACTGTGAAAGATGTAAAGATGTAAAAAAAATATGTATGTAATGCAAGAAAAAAACATTTAAGAACCAGAATTATTCTCTCTGTAAATTTAATTAAAGAGATATGTGTAAAGACAGTAGATAATACTACTTTTTTTTAACACACTTTCTTATATCACAGTTTTCAAACAATGAAACACATTTATCTTGTCTGATTTGTGGCACAGATAAGATACGATAAGAAATAAGTTTATTATATTTAATTAATCCTAATTTTTAATTAGGATTAAGTATCAAACAGAAGCACTGTAAATTTAGTACTGGGACAAAATCAGGGACAAATGTGGAACCAAAATTCAAATGATCTCCAAGCAGCTGCTGTTAAAATAAAATCACAGAGTAAAGAGGCTGAAGTGGTTTAAAAGGTGGAATGAGGCTGAGGAGCTGCTTTGCTTACCAGGTATCAAATAATTTGATTTTTGGAGACAAGGTTTACAAATCAACAGGCAAAGAAGGGAATGAAGTTCATTGTTTGTGGTTAAGAAGGCTGATCTCCCCAAAAGAATAGTTCGAGACACACTTCTGTGAAAGAAGTATTTGAAAGAAGAATAGTCACATTTTTGGAGAGATCAGCCTTCTTAACCACAAACAATGAGCTTCATTCCCTTTTTACTTGTTGGTTTAAAATGTAGTTTTCCACACATAAAAGAAAAAAGAAAAGATAAAAACATAATGATATTTCAGTCTAATGGACTTAAACTAGAAAGCACAGCAAGTTGGATCACAGTACATTAGAAGTTTATATTAGACAGTCAGGATATGTGTGTCCATTGGAGAAAATAAATGTTTGGGCTACTTTCATGTAAAATCAGAGAATATCACAAACTTTAACAAAATATCTTTTTAGTTTTTATTAATCATGACTGCAGCATTCACCGGAGCCAGAAAGAAAACGTCTCAGGAACAATCTCTCACAGGAGGTCACCGCCAGATCAGTGTGTTTACTGACACCAAACAATCTGCCGATTAAAACAAAACAAATCACCCCAATACAGTTCTTTCACTTTTATTCCCTCGTCAGACATTTCTGCTTACTGGACAACTAGTGTTGTTTGGAATGTGAAGCATATTAAACCATTTTAAGAGACGAAATGTGAAGAAAACCCGCTACGAGCTGAACACTGTGCCGGTGTATCAGAGAGGTTTGAAGCTTCCCTGAATAAAATGAAAGTCTCCTCAGCGCTAAACATGACGTCATCCCGAGAGGAAACAGGTTTTCTCGCTGCTCCAATAACAGTTACACTTCAAAACTGCTCCGATCTGTGTCTTTTATCCCTAAAATGTGGAAGAGAAAACACAAGTGTCGCCACATTTCAACAGGACAGACAGAGCGGCTGTGTGTGTTGAGTCTACACGGTCCTCATGCTGTGTATAAGTCCCGCCTCTTGCTCTGCGTCGACAAACAGTCCAGTCAGACTCTGTAGAGCTGTGAGAAGCAGAACAGACAAGAAGAGAAGAAATGGCAGAAGTCGCTCCAGCTGCACCCGCCGCTGCCGCCCCGGCTAAAACGGCCAAACCAGCGAAGAAGAAGGCCGTGAAGCCGAAGAAGAGCGGCCCCAGCGTCGGCGACCTGATCGTTACAGCTGTGTCCGCCTCCAAGGAGCGGAGCGGCGTGTCTCTGGCCGCCGTCAAGAAGAGCCTGGCTGCTGGAGGCTACGACGTGGACAAGAACAAGTCCCGCGTCAAGATCGCCATCAAGAAGCTGGTGCTAAAAGGCACTCTGGTCCAGACCAAGGGGACCGGGGCCTCCGGCTCCTTCAAGATCGCCAAGGCTGAAAAGGTCAAGAAGCCGGCTGCCAAGAAACCCACTCCGAAAGCCAAGAAGCCCGCTGCCAAGAAACCCGTCAAGAGCCCGAAGAAGACTGTAGCCAAGAAGGCTGCAGCTAAGAAGCCAGTAGCCGCTAAGAAATCCCCGGCGAAAGCGAAGAAGCCCGCAGCAAAGAAACCAGCGGCTAAAAAGGCCACAAAGAGTCCGAAGAAGGCGGTGAAGAAGCCCGCTGCTGCCAAGAAACCTGCCGCGAAGAAGGCTGCCAAGCCCAAAGCAGCAAAGCCCAAAAAGGTACCGAAGAAGAAGTAAGCTTCCCGGCTTTACTTCACTGTTTGCCCCAAAAGGCTCTTTTAAGAGCCACCCACAACTTTGAAAGAGCATTTTCCTGTTTAATTTTGCTGATATAGCATACTATAAGTTATTTGGTATAGCCGATTACCCAACTCCCTTCTCCTTCACCACACACAGATAAACACTTCAGTTAGCCTACATTAAACAATCAATGAATGACTACAATGATGGCTACTATTCTTTTAACTATCCGTATTGTCTTGCAGGTTATAACTGCACACACATAATGTAGATAAGTGATGTGTAAGTACGTAAGGTATTTGTATTTAAATTGTAAAACTGAAAATGTAAATACTTGAGTTAATGCATTGCACAGTATGCCAGTCAAGAGTGAAATACTTTTTTAATATTCTGGACTCAAACACAGGTTTGACTCAACAGTCTTGCATCACATTATATTTGCAATTTAAAAAAAATGATGCATTGGGCTGCTGCTAATTTCCCATCCTGTAGGTTTCTGTTTCCTCTTCTTTTCACTTTAGATTGTAGACAGAGCACCAACCACATAAGCCATCATAACTACCTGTGCACATGTCTTAGTACATGTATAAATACTGTACAGTTTTTTTTTAATATACATGTACATGTATGTACATGTAAGTAGTGCATGTTTTCCGTTCTTCACACTCCACTCAATGGGTTGAATCCTACCATTGTTTTATTCTATTTATTTAATTTTGTTGTTTTAATTTATTTGTATGAATTTTACAAAAAATGTTTTATCTTATATTGCCGTATCTTTTTTACCATGATTTTGCTGGTTATCTTTTCCACATAGGAGTGAAAAAAACAGTGATTGAAAATACTTGAATAGTAAAAGAATACATAGTAAAATCTTTCCTTTTCAGTAAAAGGCTCTCTGCCGGCTTTAGACTCAGTCCTAATCCTGCGGGACTGGAGCTGCTGTGGAGGAGTGGTTTAGTTTGAATTTTGGGCGGACCTTCCTAAGCGCCAATAGGTGAGCTGCTGAAGCACGAGCTCCCCTCTCAGAGACCAATCAGCGTATGTCAGCGCTACTGCATCGACTACATAAAGCCGACAATCCTTCTCAAACCACATTTCTTCTGCAGTTAAGAAGGGAAGTGTTGAACTTTGAGCCATGGCCAGAACCAAGCAGACCGCCCGTAAATCCACCGGAGGAAAAGCTCCCAGGAAGCAGCTCGCCACCAAGGCTGCCAGGAAAAGCGCCCCGGCCACCGGCGGCGTGAAGAAGCCCCACCGTTACAGGCCCGGTACCGTGGCTCTGAGAGAGATCCGTCGCTACCAGAAATCCACCGAGCTGCTGATCCGCAAGCTGCCCTTCCAGCGCCTGGTCCGAGAGATCGCTCAGGATTTCAAGACCGACCTGCGCTTCCAGAGCTCCGCTGTCATGGCTCTGCAGGAGGCCAGCGAGGCTTACCTGGTCGGCCTGTTTGAGGACACCAACCTGTGCGCCATCCACGCCAAGAGGGTCACCATCATGCCCAAGGACATCCAGCTGGCCCGCCGCATCCGCGGAGAGCGAGCTTAAACTCCCCTGCTATCAGTCCCCACAACGGCTCTTTTAAGAGCCACCTCCATATTCACTGTAAGAGTTTATTCCATTTGCAACATGAATATTACAGTAACTATTCATAAACTGTAACAAATAAAAACTTACAAATATAAACTTTATTTTTAAACAGTAATTACGTATTAATGGTCTAACATTCAGTCTATTAATAACCCATAATCATCACACAACCATATTATTTCTATGATCTCACAATATGGTGCTTTACCTAAAATCTGATGTAACAAGATGCGTTATTTATTTCAACAGTTGGTTACTTAATATAACTGAGTGTAGAAGATGTTCAAGAAGGCAATTGAAGACAATGGAGTTTAAAACAGCTAAATGTATTTATGGAAGAAGTAGATTAAAGAAATGTTATGTCAGCGTTAGATACTCTACTAGAATTGGCTTCTATCTTTCCTTTTTATTATTGTCTCACCCATTTCTTTTCTATGACCGCCCAGATTTGACCAGAAACAACACAGATGTCCTAGATTTGAATGAAACAGCTTCCCTTCACAAACAATTGTGAACGTGATATTTTTGTGTTTTGATGCCCAGTGTGGAGGATGTTATGTCAAAATCGGTCTGATTCGACACAACAAGAGAGTTAATCTGTCATATGAAACATCAGTTCTGACGATCTTTGAAAATCTAATACAATAACATTTTTTTAAATTATTTGAACATGCTTCTGACAATATCAGGTTATATCAGCATGCTAAAGATTTAGGCTAATTATGTTTATGTCTAAATTGAAGTAATAATAAAAATAATGTATTGCATTTTATTTGTACGGCACTTTTGATTCACAGTGAATCAAAGTGCTACAGAGTTAAAAAGAAAACGTACAACAAAAACAAAGAAAATAATCACTTAAAAGCCTTCCTGGATAAAAAGGTTTTTAGGCCTGTGAAAAGTTCAAGGTCAGAAGAAGGCCAGATCCCCCATGGTGCGGAGCTTGGTACTGGGGAGCCGGACGAGCAAGCTGTTAGCCAGATCTGAGATTGCATAATCAGTTATTTTAGATAGGGAGGTCCATAGGTGTAGTGCTGCAACTTTTAAGTTAAGCAGGGAGGCCACATTTTTGAAAGAAAGAAATGAAGCTAATCTAACATATGTGTATAGAGCTCTTCATCCTTATGGGTCGGATTCTAAGGCAAAAACACGTAGAATCTGTTTCCTGTCATTTTTGGCATGTACAATATGGTACCATCTCCAGATGGGGGGGTAGGCTACAACACTGTGGTAGGAGGGCCTTGAATGTTTTAATAGAACAAAAATGTGGTAAGCGCATCATGAGTTTGATTTCTGTAATCAGTATCTATAATCTATAATCTAATCTACAATGTGGCTGAAAATGATCAGCTGAGCAAGTGTCACTTTGGCAAGTGTTGCATAGTTGTTTGCAGAGGGACGCACAGTCAGCATTCTCCATGTCAGAGTCCAAACATTTGACATCTTCAGTGAAAGGGATAATCTGTGGTGCATTCCACTTTGACTCTCTCAGAGTGGTTGTTGCGCCTCTGGTAATCAATCCCTTCCATCTGAATTTTTTAATGGTCTTGAATTCTCGAGCGAATTCTCCAAGGCTCCAGTCTCTGTCGACTGTGGGCAAATTATCACTCTCTACAAGCTCAGAGATTATACCCAGACTGTTGCCAATTTTGAGGGCTAAGGAAGGTGTGCAGAACGTGTTGTTCTCCAGATTGTACCCAGCCAACTCTTTCACTGCAGATATCACATGATTGAAGTTTGCAGGATTGATGAAGGTCCTCTGCCTTCCAGATAGGAGTATTCTTCTGAGCCACAAGTAATAGTCGCCCAAGTTCTCGAAGTCTTTGCCTTATGTAGTCATGTCTGTTCTTTCTTGACCCGTTTAGATCAAACAGGTGTTGTCCAAACTGCAAGAGAAGTTTGTCATTTTGGATCATCTGAGTGACCTCATCATAGGTCATGCAGGAAATCACACTCTTCAAGCCCTCACTAATCTCACGCACAATGGCAGTTTTAAGGGCACATTTGGATCGAACTCGCCCTTTCCCAATGCTGGATTCATCATCGTTTTTTTTTCTTAGCTGGGCAGATTTTCATGTGTTTCCACAATGTTTTCTTGGCATAGAGTCCTTGACAATGAAAACAATGAATAAAATCAATGGCACGTCTACACTCTCGTGGTCTGTAGCAGGCCTCCAGCTGTCCAGCTCCCTCCCTCAAAACTTTGGCATTGTGGGCAAAGTCTCCACGGCTTCTAAGGATTCTCAATTTATTGCGTCTCTCTTTTGAATTCTTTGGATATTGAAATGCTACGGCAACCTCTGCTACATTCCCATGTACAGCTTCCAGGTGTCATGCAATTTTTGATGTGGGCTTGAGGCAAAAGAGACAGTAATTCCTCTTGTTATGCACTCGACGAGTTTCAGACTTTGAGGGAGGCAATACTCGGATTGAGTCACGAACTTGTTGGATTCTACTTTTCTTTGGAGTGTTTAAGTTGCTCTTTAGTGGACTGGGGGAGGAGATCTGTCTCTTCCTTGGAGTGTCACTATATAGTAAAAATGGAAAGGCGTACCCAATGTACTGGTGTGTGTGCTGACAAAAGTCCCCAATTTTGGCTTAAGTAAACACACACACACACACACATCTATGTGAATCCACACGTGACAATCAGCTGAATAATAGTATACATGTAAGCAGGTTTGAACACACTCTTACACACACACACACACACACACACATATACATACATAAGCAGCAGTTTCCGTAGTGTAGTGGTTATCACGTTCGCCTAACACGCGAAAGGTCCCCGGTTCGAGACCGGGCGGAAACAACCTTATTTAATTCTGTAGGAGATCTGAATGATCTGAACAGGCGGTGAAGAAATAAAAAAACTTTCTCAATTAAAAATTAAACCGATCCAGACGCTGTAGAATCTGATTCGCTCTGTCCTACCGTCATGAAGAGAAGATGTTCTGCTCCATGATGGATGAGCACATTAATGTTCCTCCTGGTTCATGGAAAATCTCCTTTTCTCTCCCATCTGATCTCTACAACAGCTTTATTTCCATCTATTGTAAGATCAGAGTTTACGAAGCCTAACCCTAAAATAGGAGACACATTCACATTTGGACGTTCCAGTAACAGCTGAGTTAGACATTTAAACTTTTTGATTTTTTGAAGTCTCTCCCTGGTCAGTAAAAGTGTGAACAGCGACAACCGCCCATAGACTCCAACTTTGTGGACAAAAATATATCGCATCCATAGTGTTTTAGAACTCCCATAGAGAATGAATGGAAACAGGTTTAGAGACATATAATGACACAGTTGGCAAGATGGCAAACATTAGTTTCTGGGTCACGCGGGAAAGGAGGAGGTGATGAAGGAGAGGAGGAGACAATGAAGGAAAGGAGGAGGTAATGAAGAAAAGGAGGAAGCATTTCTAGGGTAATGGGACACTGACACACCCACCCAACAGGGTGGTCCCATATCACATCCGTAGTGTTTTAGAACTCCTATAGAGAATAAATGGAAACAGGTTTAGAGAGGTCGCAAGTGTCACTACCAGATGACCTGGTCCTAATTCCAAAGCATCTCTCCTCGTTAGTATAGTGGTGAGTATCCCCGCCTGTCACGCGGGAGACCGGGGTTCAATTCCCCGACGGGGAGGAATCTGTTTTCTCTCTCAGAGCTTTATGGAGGCAGAGAGGAATCTGAGCTCAGACTGATGGAGACACTGAGGAAGATTCAGCTGGAAGGAATGAATGATTGGACTACCATCTACTATAGAAATCTTCAGACTAACATTAGAGCCGTAGTTACTTGTATGGTAGCTGAAGTGGGAATAGATGAAGTAAACATCAATACTATGTCATTTAGAGAAGATGTCATGTGTAACAGAAACAAATTGTTGGTCAGAGTAAAAGAAACTGCTTTCAGGACTGTGACAAAACAGCTTCAACATAGACAGTGTTGCTCTGTTACGGCCACATTGTCTGGACACCACAACACACTGCTATATCTGCTGGAGTACTATTATTATTCTAGTCTTAAATCTGATATGTTTAGCATGAATTGCATAATGAATGGCTCCTTCACATACCTGGGAGTGGAATGAAACATCATGAAATCTATGGAGATTCTACTTTGCAAATGCTATTACAGAATTGTTCAGTGATTTATTGCATCTGATTAATAGATGGTAGTGCTGGTCCAAAAAGAACGAACAAATAATTTTGAACTAATCATTCTCGAGCTCGAAACATACCATGTCTGTACGGGTTCCTCCCGAGTTTCCATCAAAGCTCATTAAACAATTGAATGATCGCCATGTACCTTAACAAACAAAGATATCGCAGTTTCAAATCCGTTCTTTGGGGAAGTAGTACATTGTTGAGCTAGCTGTTCCTTCCGGTTTTGTAGTTTCACTTTCAAATCACTATGTGCAAGCTGTTCGAGATGAGCAGCATCTCTAGAGTTCGATACTACTTCCATGTTGAGCTGTTTGAGTATTCAGTATACGAGTATGTACTGAAACTCCAGAACCTGAATGAGTGGCTTGCTCAACAATGTACTGCTCATTGAGTGAGCCATTCATTCGGGTTCTCGAGTTCCAGTACATATGTAACCCGCATACGGAATACTGGAACTCGACTCAAACATGGTATCGGTACTGAATGGTGCTCATCGCTGACATCCTGCAAATGACACTGTGCCTGCAATTCTTTACCACAAAAGAACTACTGCTTTTTTGTAGGGATGATAAGTTGATGACAATTGACCTCTCACACACACCTGAGCATCAAGAATCAAGTGGAATCAATAAAACTGTTTAAACTATATATTGCCCTCTATTGGCCTAAAACGAGTACAACACTTGTGTGTAGGCACACAGAACGCCCGGAAGACCAGATAGCTCAATCTAAGAGAAAAAAAAAAAAAAAAAATCAGGAATGTTCGATTCATTTAAATGTACTGACTCAAAATGACATGACTGAAATGACTAATCAACAAGACTGACAGAAGACTCGAACGTCCTAACACCTATAGATGGAATTCACAGCAGCAGCAAGAGTAGTTTTAAATGCTTTGGTCCAAACACATTAAATAAAGCAAACTGTACAAAAAATGACTGTACACCCCATACCAAAAAAATGAGCTCTTTTCTGAAGTAGTGTGTGGCCCTTAAAAGGACCTTTGGGTGGCTGTATCTCCAGGCGGTTTACTTGGAGCTGGTGTACTTGGTGACCGCCTTAGTGCCCTCGGACACGGCATGCTTGGCCAGCTCACCGGGCAGCAGCAGGCGGACGGCGGTCTGAATCTCCCTGGAGGTGATGGTGGAGCGCTTGTTGTAGTGAGCCAGGCGAGACGCCTCACCGGCGATGCGCTCGAAGATGTCGTTGACGAACGAGTTCATGATGCCCATGGCCTTGGAGGAAATGCCGGTGTCGGGATGGACCTGCTTCAGCACCTTGTACACGTAGATAGCGTAGCTCTCCTTCCTGGTCTTTCTGCGCTTCTTGCCGCCCTTGGCGGCGGTCTTGGTCACGGCTTTCTTGGAGCCCTTCTTGGGCGCTGACTTTGCGGGTTCGGGTATGACGAGATCGCGGTACTTTACAGCAGAGAATGAGCTGAAAGGAGCAGAGCGGATGGTTTTGGAGGCAGCTGATGCAAATTCTGCTGTGCTGTTCCTCCTATACGATTGGTAGAGTTTTGCAGTCAGATGGGCATGCGCTGAACAAGGAACTCTCTCCCACAGAACTAGAATGGATAGATCTGAGTCCAGAGTGCTAACCATTACACCATGGAACCACAATACACACTCTCACTGCTATCTCTGATGAAACAGTTGATTATTTCATATGGCATAATATATCAGACCTAATGCCATATTGCAATAGGCATATTGCCACTGCTTTTTATAAGATAATGTCTATAGCCTCTATTTAGTAAGAATTGCATAAGGCGGATAGGAGGGTGACTCCATACTGGGAAAAGGAACGGGCGGATGAATGGTGAATAATCAGTGCACAGGGGTTTGAATGCGTTATAAATACAGATTAAATTAATATGAATGAGACAGCAATTTATTTCAACCGAGATTTTTTCTCTGGTGTTGAAGTTCATCCACAGCGTGTAAAGACAAGATGAGTGGGAGCATAAAATCGCTCTTCAAGGTTTTTAGCACAAGGTGTCTTCGACTGTTAAGTGTAACTTACGGAAAAGCTTATTAAATGATTCACTATCGACCATAAAAAGGCCATTGTGTTAAGTATAACGGTAGGTTAAATTGTTGTTACAGTTTACGGCGTTTTATGTTTAGTTACATAAGACAAAACTTTTACAGTTCTGCACAATATTTAATTCAGAATCAGAATTATGTACACAAAGAATTTCCTCTTTTTAAAGCAGTGGGCGGCTCTTAAAAGAGCCTTTGTGTTGCTGTTGGCTGGTAAATGAAGTTAACCTCCGAAGCCGTACAGAGTGCGGCCCTGCCTCTTCAGAGCATACACCACATCCATGGCGGTGACGGTCTTTCTCTTGGCGTGCTCGGTGTAGGTGACGGCATCACGGATGACGTTCTCCAGGAAGACCTTGAGCACCCCGCGGGTCTCCTCGTAGATCAAACCGGAGATACGCTTGACTCCGCCGCGGCGAGCCAGACGGCGGATGGCGGGTTTGGTGATTCCCTGGATGTTATCACGGAGAACTTTCCGGTGACGCTTGGCGCCTCCTTTACCGAGTCCTTTTCCTCCTTTGCCTCTTCCGCTCATCTTGCTGCTTTTCAAGGTCAAGAAAAACCAATGCCGACCGTAGCACCGAGCTCTTATATAAAGCTGATCTGAGGACGTGAGTGAAGCAGGAGGCGCGCGCTGTGTGGGGCGGTGCGGCCTCTCCTGCAGCTTAAAGAGACACTGCACGATCAGTTCACATCATGAATATGAATACAACAAAACACTTTACAGTTTGACCTGCTGACTGTCTGCTCTCATCCCCTTTTTGCAGAAGACTGAAACCATACAATACGAAACCAAACCCCTTAATTGTGTCCCTGAAATGTCCTCAATTTCCCAATTACAAAAAAAAATATTAATAATAAATTAATAATAATAAATTAATAAATAATAATAAATTATTATTTATTCATTATTAATTATTCACTCAAAATAATATAGCCTTAAAAAAGTAAGGTTAGTATCATGGGTTTATTATTCATGATTCACAGAGACATAATTAAGGGATTTTTCATGACTTTTGTGGAAATTAATGGAAAAATTCCTGTCTTCCTGAATTTTTTATTTTTATTAGAAAATAAGGAGTCAAGATTAAGGGGGTATTTATTTTAAGGGGTTACTAGTGTTTCTTTGGGAGTTAAGAGTAGCTGTTAAAAGATTAACTTTTACTTTCTCTCAAGTCATTCACATTTCTTCGACTCATATTCATGTTGGTTGATGGAGAGGAATGGCATTTGTGGACCAAGGTACTTACTTAGTTGTTCTATGAAAACTACATTAAACGAAAATCCCAGTGTCTTTTAAATTTATACCAGAGATATCAGGTTCGTCTGGCTGTATTGGCTGATGTTCAAGCTGTCAATATGTTTCGAGCCACCATGGCAACCAGAAACTCTTGAAAAAAAATAAAATAAATATGACTGTCTCTGAGATACTGTGTAAATTACAATTTGAGAGATAGTATAGAGGTTAAGAGCCTTCCTGCTGATAATCCTCTCTGGAGTTTTTTGGAGAATTAAATCCCTGAAGCCAGCAGCAGCCTTCCTTCTGTCAAACTGTTCCAGGATCAGCAGGCCAAAGGTCCTAAAAATTAAGGTGATATTCTCTCCAAAGCAGAGACAGCCTATTCATAGTATCCCCATGATGTCACATGCATTTCCTACTAATGTGGTGCTTTACAATACACACAGCTCATTGGCTGTTTGTCATTTGATTGTAGTCACCTGTTAATTTATTACAATCACCTGTCATTTTCCTACCAACATGGCCGTGTGGTGATGTAACAGAATACTATGAATATATTCAGCCAAGAGCGGGCTGAATATACGGTGAATACAAATTATGCAGTGAGTATTGGTTAAGCAGTTGTAGTATACACTGGTGTTATTTGCAGCCTATTCATAAAGAAACACATTCTGTTCTAGTATGAAGCCAGGCCAACGTGCATAGACAACTGATGTTAAAATAAACATAAATAAGGATAACTCTTATCAAGTCAGTGGTTGGCTCTTAAAAGAGCCTTTGGTTCGGTGTGAAGAAGCTGGTCGAGTTTACTTCTTGGCGGCCTTCTCGGTCTTCTTGGGCAGCAGCACCGCCTGGATGTTGGGCAGCACGCCGCCCTGAGCGATGGTCACTCCGCCCAGCAGCTTGTTGAGCTCCTCGTCGTTGCGGACGGCCAGCTGCAGGTGACGGGGGATGATACGGGTCTTCTTGTTGTCGCGAGCGGCGTTTCCGGCCAACTCCAGGATCTCAGCGGTCAGGTACTCGAGCACCGCCGCCAGATACACCGGAGCTCCGGCACCGACACGCTGGGCGTAGTTTCCTTTGCGCAGCAGCCTGTGAACACGGCCGACGGGGAACTGAAGACCGGCACGAGATGAGCGGGTCTTTGCCTTGGCGCGAGCCTTGCCGCCGGTTTTGCCACGTCCAGACATTTTCGTTATTTTCCTTTGTTGAAAGAATGGGTTGAAGTTGTCGGGAACCGGTTTATATCTCCCTCGAGCTGCTTGTTCATTGGTCAGTTGGAGCTTCAAAATCGTCGCCCAATCAGAAAACCGTTGGTGTCGTGTTTACACAGCACTTCCGTTGTGCAGTGTCTTGGATTTTCAAAATAAAAATGTCTCATGAAAAACCGACTTCAATGTCGGCTATACAGAAGATGATTAGGGCCACATGAACAGTTTACAATTTATTTGAGTTCTGAAATTAATCACAGAATTCTGACCTTAAACTCAGAATTTTGTGATTAATCTCAAAACTCAAATAAATTGTAAATCAGAAAGATCGTCAGAACTGGGCATCACAACACAAAAATATTTTGTGATTTTTTTTGTTAAGGGAAGCTGCTTCATTCAAATTTACGTCATCTGTGTTGTTTCTGGTCATAGAAAATAAATGGGGAGACTATGTTAAAGATCAAAGAGAAGCCAATTCAGAGTAGCTATCTAACGCTGACATAACATATCTTTAATATACTTTGTCTCCCATAATATACATTAAACCGTTTTAAACTCCATTGTCTTCAATTGCCTTTTACCCTCAGTTAAATAAAGTAACCAACTGTTGAAATAAAATATAAATATGGTTGTGTGATGATTATGGGTTATGAGTGTTGAAACATTTATACATTATTGTTAAGTAATTGTGTATTTGTTACAGTTTTAAACATGAATAGTTTAAAACTATTATTGTTTATGTTGCAGTGGAATAAACTCTTAATGAATATGGAGGTGGCTCTTAAAAGAGCCGTTGTGGGGACTGATAGCAGGGGAGTTTAAGCTCGCTCTCCGCGGATGCGGCGGGCCAGCTGGATGTCCTTGGGCATGATGGTGACCCTCTTGGCGTGGATGGCGCACAGGTTGGTGTCCTCAAACAGGCCGACCAGGTAAGCCTCGCTGGCCTCCTGCAGAGCCATGACAGCGGAGCTCTGGAAGCGCAGGTCGGTCTTGAAATCCTGAGCGATCTCTCGGACCAGGCGCTGGAAGGGCAGCTTGCGGATCAGCAGCTCGGTGGATTTCTGGTAGCGACGGATCTCTCTCAGAGCCACGGTACCGGGCCTGTAACGGTGGGGCTTCTTCACGCCGCCGGTGGCCGGGGCGCTTTTCCTGGCAGCCTTGGTGGCGAGCTGCTTCCTGGGAGCTTTTCCTCCGGTGGATTTACGGGCGGTCTGCTTGGTTCTGGCCATGGCTCAAAGTTCAGCTCTTCCTTCTTAACTGCAGAAGAAAATGTGCGATCTGAGAGGTAATGTCGACATTATATAGCCGACGCCGGGGCGCTACCATACGCTGATTGGTCTGCCCGAGGGGAGCTCGTGCTTCAGCAGCTCACCTATTGGCGCTTAGGAAAGCCCGCCTAAAATTCAAACTAAACCACTCCTCCACAGCAGCGGCAGAAAAGGCTTTGACTGAAAAGGGTAAATATTTTATATATTTTACTGTTGAAGTGTTTTAAATCACTTTTTTCACTCAAATGTGGAAAAGATAACGAGCAAAATAATGGTAAAAAAGACTAAAGATTAAATGAAAAACAATAGAAATGCATAAAGATAAACTAAAATAATAAAAGTAATAATAACATTACAATAATAAGTAATAAACAGTGGTGTGCGAAGAATGGAAATCACATTTCTTACAGGTATGGATTTACTTAAGAAAATATATGCAACAATTTATAAACAAGTAGACAATATGCAGTCGTTATACCATGGATGTATTAAACTAGAGTTATACATGTGATAAGATATTCTAGCATTCATATGCACAGGTTTATATGATGCATTTATGTAGTTAGTGCTCTGTCTGTATAGAATATGGATTCAAAAATATACATGGTGGGAAATTAACATCAGTTTGTTTTGTTCTTTTTCAAATGGAAAGACTGTTGAGCCAAACCTCTGTCACCGAGTCTAAGGGATTAGAATAATAAGTATCCAACAATAAAGGACTTACCTCTTGACTCATCGCACAATATAATGCGTAAATATTTTACATATTTATATTATATATTTTTTATATTTATATATTTAACATATTAAGTATTCAAATGTGCTCATGTGTAATTTATCCACAGAATATGCGGATACTTCTTTGTCTATAATCAAAAGGGAAAAAGGGGTTGTCTGCCACATTTACAATATGTGACAAAGTAACTTTTTAGCTTTATAGGTAATAGGTTTATAGGTTATATCATGAAATAAAATAAGTAAGGAAACTGCTCTTCCATGGAAGTTGTGGGTGGCTCTTAAAAGAGCCTTTTTGTGGGCAACAGTGGTAAAGCCGGAAGCTTACTTCTTCTTCGGTGCTGCTTTCTTAGCTGCAGGCTTTGCTGCTTTGGGCTTGGCAGCCTTCTTCGCGGCAGGTTTCTTAGCAGCAGCGGGCTTCTTCGCCGCCTTCTTGGGACTCTTGGTCGGCTTCTTGGGGCTCTTAGCTGGTTTCTTGGCCGCTGGGGCTTTCTTCGCCTTCTTCGGGGATTTCTTAGCGGCTAGTGGCTTCTTAGCTGCAGCCTTCTTGGCTACAGTCTTCTTCGGGCTCTTGACGGGTTTCTTGGCAACGGGCTTCTTGGCTTTCGGAGCGGGTTTCTTGACAGCCGGCTTCTTGACCTTTTCAGCCTTCTTGGCGATCTTGAAGGAGCCGGAGGCCCCGGTCCCCTTGGTCTGGACCAGAGTGCCTTTTAGCACCAGCTTCTTGATGGCGATCTTGACGCGGGACTTGTTCTTGTCCACGTCGTAGCCTCCAGCAGCCAGGCTCTTCTTGACGGCGGCCAGAGACACGCCGCTCCGCTCCTTGGAGGCGGACACAGCTGTAACGATCAGGTCGCCGACGCTGGGGCCGCTCTTCTTCGGCTTCACGGCCTTCTTCTTCGCTGGTTTGGCCGTTTTAGCCGGGGCGGCAGCGGCGGGTGCAGCTGGAGCGACTTCTGCCATTTCTTCTCTTCTTGTCTGTTCTGCTTCTCACAGCTCTACAGAGTCTGACTGGACTGTTTGTCGACGCAGAGCAAGAGGCGGGACTTATACACAGCATGAGGACCGTGTAGACTCAACACACACAGCCGCTCTGTCTGTCCTGTTGAAATGTGGCGACACTTGTGTTTTCTCTTCCACATTTTAGAGATAAAAGACACAGATCGGAGCAGTTTTGAAGTGTAACTGTTATTGGAGCAGTGAGAAAACTTGTTTCCTCTCGGGATGACGTCATGTTTAGCGATGAGGAGACTTTCATTTTATTCAGGAAAGCCTCAAACCTCTCCAAAACACCGTTACAGCATTCAACCCGCAGCGGGTTTTCTTCACATTTCGTCTCGTAAAATGGTTTAATATGCTTTACATTCCAAACAACACTAGTTGTCCAGTAAGCAGAGATCTCTGACAAGGGAATAACAGTAAAAATACTGTATTGGTGTGATTTGTTTTGTTTTAATCGGCAGATTGTTTGGTGTCAGTAAACACACTGATGCTGGCGGTGACCTCCTGTGAGAGATTGTTCCTGAGACGTTTTCTTTCTGGCTCCAGTGAATGCTGCAGTGATGATTAATGAAACTGAAAAGATTTTTTGTTAAAGTTTGTGATATTCTCTGATTTTACATGAAAGTAGCCCAAACATTTATTTTCTACAATGGACACAAATATCCTGACTTCCAGTGCAATGTGATCCAACTTGCCAAAGTCCATTAGACTGAAATATCATTCTGTATTTATCTTTTTTATTTTTTTTTTATGTGTGGAAAACTACATTTAAACGCACAGGTAAAAAGGGAATGAAGCTCATTGTTTGTGGTTAAGAAGGCTGATCTCCCCAAAAATTGGACTATTCTTCTTCTTTCAAAGACTATTATTTTGGGGAGATCAACCTTCTTAACCATAATGAGCTTCATTCCCTTCTTTGCCTATTGATATGTAAACCTTGACTCCAAATATCAATTTATTTGATACCTGGTAAGCAAAGCAGTGCTCCTCAGCCTCATTCCATGTACCCTTTAAAGCACTTCAGCCTCTTTACTCTGAGTAACAGCAGTTGCTTGGAGATCATTTGAATTTTGTTCCTGATTTTATCCCAGTAATACATTATATTATTATATGTATTACAGTGTTTCTGTTTGATACTTAATCCTTATTAAAATCTTGTGATTCTTAGCTCTTCACAACTTTTGGAATACACTATTATTTATTTATTTAATTATTTATTTATTTGTTTGTTTTCCATTCATTTATTTATTTATGAAGTCTCAGATGGACCCGTTTCTTGCTGAATAATAGGAATAGGAGTAGGAATAGGAAAAGACAACTTATTTCTTATCTTATCTTATCTCTGCCACAAATCAGACAAGATAAATGTGTTTGTTTCAGGTGTCCAATGTTTGAAAACTGTGATGTAACAAAGTGTGTTAAAAATGTATTATCTACTGTCTTTACAAACATATGTTTAATTTAATTTACAGACAGAATGCCTCGTTGAGATTAAGAATCTCTTTTTCAACAGGGACCTGGCCAAGGAAAGCAGCACAAAGTTACAGATGCTACAACAAACATTACATTTACATAACATTACAGCATTATACATGATTAACAAAGATTCATTACTGAAAGCAATTTCCACTATGGGAAAAAACAATTACAATTTTCACTTCCCTCCCTACCTTTAACCGTTGCTTTAAAATCATTCAATGAGACAAGCTCATTAAGCTAATTTCAGCTCCTTCTGGAGCTCGTTCCACGCCACAGGGGCTGAGAACTGAAATGCCTTTTTACCAAACTCTGTACGAGCCATTTTTACATTCAGTAAAAGCAAGTTTTGTGTCTGCTGGACAATGTACATACATAAATAAAATGGGAGTTGTTTCAGTACTGCTTTATAAATAAAAAATATACCAGTGACTCAGCCTACATAATGCCAGAGAAGGCCAACCCACTTTCCGATAGAGAATACAGTGATGAGTTTATAGATTTACAGTTTGTAAATACATACATATAAAATGTCTCCATAATCTATTGCAGGTAGAAAAGTAGCTGAGACAAGCCTTTTTCTCACCTCAAAAGAAAAGCAGGACTTATTTCTAAAATAAAAACCCAGCTTGAGTAAGCCTTTTTACCAGGGACTCTATATGATACCTAAAAGTAAGACCATCGTCTATTAAAAAACCCAGGCACTCATAAGTTGACACTCTTTCAATTGGTTTATCCTGCATTGTAGTAATATGAGGTAAAGACTGCTCTTTCTTTGACCTGGTAAATACCATCAGCTTGGTCTTACCAGCATTCATAATAAGCTTCAGCTGACACAGCTGCACTTGTACAGTATTAAAAGCGCATTGAAGTTCCTCCTCCTCTTCCTCTCTTGTCTGATCTCTACAAGACACTTTCCAACTTTATTTAGCATAGCACAACATAGCACTTCTCTAAAATCAGAGTTTAATACACACACAAAACGGCCAAACTAAGTGTAAACTATGAATAATGTAAAATAGGCTATATAAGGAGATAAAAAAAACGTCATCAAAATCATCATCAGGTATTTCCATATTTCATTGTAGCATTTGTGGTGTTTCTCTCACTTGCCGGCAAAAGTGGGAACAGCGCCACCATCCCATTGACTCCACCGCTGTGGCCAAAAATATATCGCATCCGTAGGGTTTTAGAACTCCCATAGAGAATGAATGGAAACGGATTAGAGAGGTCGAGCAGGAAGTCCCCTAAAGCGTCACCACCACGTGACCTGATCCTTACCTCGAGCACCTCTCCTCGTTAGTATAGTGGTCAGTATCCCCGCCTGTCACGCGGGGGCCAGCCGCGGATAGCTGTAGAGGGCTTTCATGATGAAGTAAGCTCTTGCTGTCTTCTCATGCGAGCAGAGGATCGAATCTCGTCTGGAACAAAGTTCTGATGGTGTTTTGACGTTTTTTATACAGCTACCATGCACCATCTTATAGTAAATATGTAAATATTTACTCCCGTAGTCTGTCTTGAGATGACGCTGACAATCCTTTTCAGCAGTGTCCTGGCCCAGAGTGACGATGATCATTACTATTAACTAATGATCATTATTAAATATTATTAGGTTATCTTCTTTTCATACATACATTTTCTTAACTTTGTTATTTTTGATAAACATTATATAGTCTGTGTAAAGATCACTGAATGCTATTCACACAACTAATCATTCGGTAAGATATTTAATCTTCTAGAATGAAATTAAAACCTTGTGATTTAAAATTTAGATATTACTACTTTTACATGCTGCTATTTGTCAAATTAAATTTGAAGAACAGGCTGACATTCCATAATAATTATGCAAATAAGACACTAATTTCCAAATGTTATGACAGTATGATATTATGGCATCATGACAGTATCATATTACAGTAGGGTTGGCCTATATTTTGCCTATGAGGCAACAATGGAGGCACAACAATGGATGTTTATTCCTTTGATGGAAGTGTACAGTTGAGCATATGAATAAAAATGTCGTGATTATTTAATTTTCTACCCCTATTAAGTAAAGACAGCCACAGTAATCCTTTTGAGATATTTTATTGAAAACACACAGCTGAATTCTGAACAAAACACACAAAATCAAAAATGTACACGCCAAAATAGATTATATATACAACTAATGAACAGTAAGTGATATATACAGTAACTATACAGTAAATAGTGCTTACATAAACATATATACAATATTAGTGCTGAAACGATTAGTCAACTGATTAGTAACTCAACAGAAAATAATCAACAACCATTTTGATGATTGATCTTTTATGTAATTTTCAAGCAAAAATGCCAAACATTCTCTGGTTGCAGCTCCTCCAATGTGAGGATTTTCTTACTTTTGTCTGTTTCATATAATTGTAATCTGAATATCTTTGGGTTTTGGAATGTTGGTAGGACGAAACAAGACATTTGAGGATGAAAAAATAATCGACAGATCAATTGATATTGAAAAAAAATGTTAGTTGTAGTACTACTACTGGCGTACTGGACGCGACCCTGGCCATAGCCCCAGTGCCTCCAACTCAGTCTTCATCCAGATTGCCTGCTGTTGAGAGCAGTTCCACTGGGCAACATCCTTATTATACCCCGGGACAGAGGCTGCAGGCTGATGTGGGGCATGTGAAGGGACAGAGGCTCCAGGTTGCTCGACAGGAGGGGCTGGACATGGCAGAGCTGTAAAACACAAACACAATACAACACAAAAAAACACTAAATACACAATGAAAAAAAGACAGCTCCAAATGAATGACTGTAAAACAATGTCACAGAAATAAATACCTTCAACAAGGACTGTGTCTTCCTGTGCTTCCACAGAGGCAGCATTCTGCGATGATGTATCTAGGATGGTGAGATACAAACCAGAGAGGCAAGTGAAATAAACACATTAAAGTAATGAACATTGCTTAACATATTCTTTATCATAGCGCTTAAGAAAATGAAACATCTACCTTCAGGAAGAGATGGGGCTGCTGTTGGGAGACTGGCTTTCTGTGTGCTTTGAAAAGAAGTTGCACCAAAAGTGAAAAAAAACAAACAAACCAGAAAGCAGATATTAACATTACATAACATTACTTATCACATGAGTACTGTAGATAACGCAATTAAAAATGGATTTGGATTAATCAGAATGTAACTGATGTTTATGTGAGGTATACTGGTAGTATAAGAGGGCTACTTATGTGAAAATGCCATACTTTGTCTCCACACATTGGGTGCTTGCTCCTCTATCCCAAGCTGTGGGGCAATGGCAAGCAGCTGAGGGGGGACCGGCAACGGGGCCTTCGCTGTGGCTACGGGATAAATAGATTTTTAAAATGAAACATAATACAATTGGAATAGCATAAAAGATGGATTAAAGTGAGAAGTAAATAAATGCCTTTCACAGAAGAAATGGTCACAGTGGGGTCCTCAGGCTCAGCAGGTCTGGAAACAGTAGCTGTTGGATTTGTCCTACATGCTGTTGAAAAAAATTCAGTGTCATTTTCCCCACACATTCAAGTTTGTTATGCTTCATGCATCTGTTTAGGCCTTATGCATCTGTCTTTACCTCATCTTATGCATCGGGAGGATGGATGCGGACGGACAGACGGACGGACGGACAGAGTTTTCCTCATTTTATAGTAGGATAAATTAGATCCACCTACGTAGTTCAGTGACAAATTTAGATGGAGACAGATTTAACATCCCTCTCTCCAGCTCCTCATCCTCCTCCATCGCTAGGAGATTAAACAATAACAATAATGTGTTAAGTACATTAAACGTTCACATACAACACGTGTTTGCATATTTATGTGAGCTCACCTAGAGTTCTAGATGTAGGTGTGGAGGCAGAAGGACCACAGTGAGAGCATCGGTCTTCACAAGGTCATGTTTCTGAGGGGGAGACCTGTCCTGAAGCGCAGGATTATTTTTGATCCTCGTGGCCTCATCAGAGGGGTCCTGCCGTAGATGGCCCGATGGACCCTTCCTGAAAGAGATCTTCATCCTTCCAGGGAAGAAGTTGATGGTCTTCTTCATTCTTTCCTGTACACAGCAAAACACCATGCATATTACACAGTAATAATAAAAATGACAGAATTACATTCATAATGACTAGGTAACATAATTTTATACTACATAGATATATTTATATTACACAGACAGGCAGGCATACAGTAAGATAGATAGATAGATAGATAGATAGATAGATAGATAGATAGATAGGAGGACACAATGTATTAATGTAACAGCTAATAACAGCAGGCTAATAAAATATTCCTTTCGTCATAGCAATTAAACTTTGCAAACTCCCATCTTACATGTATAGGATAGACATGCTGTAGTGTCTGTTTATGCATTCTTAATGTACACTAAGCTTGCCCGAAATACGACTGTAGCAAGATATTCACACTGAGAACTGGTGAATGGTAGCATGATGGCATTAAAGGCTTCAGACTGATTATGATTCTTCAAGATAAGACACAATCAAAGGGACAAAGAAATAAACTACGACAGGATGTTTATGGTGGTAGTGTCAGCAAGAGAGAAATTGACAACGCCTCTAGTTGTACAAGGCATAACAATTATTATTATTAATAATAATAATACATTTTATGTATGGCGCGCTTTTCATGATAATCAAACTTAAACTTTAAGTTAAAAACGGCAGCACAGGTAGCTAGGTAACACTAAAACACACTAAAAGCACAACGTAGTAGAGGACATTAATCACATATTCTAATATGCAGTTCTAAAAAGGTGATTTTTTACTTAATACGTGATATATACTCACCTAACGTTAATGTACTAGCTAACAACAAATCGAGTTTCAACCTGTCAAGGCTAAGACAACATTAAAACAAACATATAGTTTGCTCATACGTAACTAAGAAGCTTAGGTTGAATTACGCGGTAACGTTAATTTAATCGGCCCGACTTACGTTTGATAAGTTTGACGTTTTGTTGTTGTTTTTGTTGTTGTTGTCGTTGTAAAATGTGTCGGAAAATAAGAAAACAACTTGCTCGATGCTGCCGCTGCTCTGTCTGTCTCACTCTCTTCACTCTGTAAACGGAGTCTCTTACTCTTATCCAAAATGTGGAAACAGCGCCACCAAAAACCCGCTTGTGGCCAAAAATATATTACATCCGTAGTGATAAGAACTACCATAGAGAATGAATTGGAAAAGTTAAGAGAGTTAAGCTCTACTATTCCCGCTTCTCACGCGGGAGACCGGGGTTCAATTCCCCGACGGGGAGAAATCTGTTTTCTTTTTTAGAGCTTTATGGAGGCAGAGAGGAATCTGAGCTGATGGAGACACTGAGGAAGATTCAGCTGGAAGGAAGAAGGGAATTAATGGATGAATGACCTCCATCTACTATCAACTATAGAATAATTTTCCAGACTACGGTTGGAGTTAGTTGTAGAATGGCAAAGCTATGCACCAGCTGAAGTGAGAAGTCATGAAGCAGACATCAATACTTACTCCTTTAGAGAAGATTGGTCAAACGGTTGGTCAAAATGACAAAATTGCTTTCTGGACTGTGAAAAAAGCAGCTTGAACATTGACAGACAATGTGGCTCTGTTAAGGCCTGTGAACAAAAAAATAAGACGAAAATACAAAATAATGTTAATTCCTAGTTAAAGACATCTGTATGTAAATTAAATACATTTAGTGATTCACTATTCACAAAATATATTTCTTGTAATAGTGTAATAGTAATAGTGTGACTATTCCTGTAAAGAAGAATTGCTGTAAACAAAGAAATCCAACTAAGCTATCAGTTGTATTTAGTACACAGAGTGCTAACCATTAAACCATGGAACCACAACACATCAACACTACTGTCTTAACTTTTTTTTTTTTTTCTAAAGACTCCAAAAACCAGACAGTGTCAAACCATGACCAGGGCAAACTCACTGTAAGAGAGCAACTGTCGGTTATTTCTCATCATCGTTTTTTTTTTTTTTTTTTTTTTTGCTTCTGCAGGTGAAAAAAAAAAAGTACATCTTTATTATATCATTAAAAGGCATTATGACAATTTAAGTGTATATCTTTTTAATATAGGGGAAAAAAAGAAGAGAAAAGAAGAAGAAAGAAAAAAGAATAAGAAAATAAAACTATGACAGTCCTATCCAAAGAGCCGGTTGTAGAACAATATTAAATGTTCAACATGTACCACAGGACAACTTTATTTGTCTTGAAGTCTATATGGATTTCCTTTTGTTCAAGTCTATGATTATGTGTTTGAAAACGACAGTAGAATTGATGTCTGCTCTATCACTGCTGTCTTTACAGGATCATGCCATGATGCCTTATGTCAGATTGTTATTCATATCATATCTCAAATATGTTTAGTATCAACTGCATGACATACATCACATAGTAGGGACTGGAGCGGACAGATGCATCATAAATGAAACAGAAAAAACTGAAACTGCTCCATTTATATTCTAGTTTATTAGAAATGTTCAATCACGTGTAAGGAAAACATAGAAACTGCTTAAGTGCTCATACCGTGTCAGAGTGGTGAATGGGTAGCAGGGAATAGATGAACGGGGGAGGGGGATAAAAAGTTCTGCAGATTTTTTTTTCACATGCGACAAGTCTGTGTGACAGATTGGGGATAGGAGGAAAAAGTGGGTGACAGCCAGTGTTGAGTTTTGGTCTAAATTAAGTTAATATGAAAAAAGTACAATATGTAACAAACAGAACATAACTGTCTTCTTTTAAGCCATAAGGTTTACATTGCGTGGGCCGCAACCCTGAAAGCGTCATGTAGACTATAGTTATTGATCAATTATATTTAACGATGAATTCATGTTTTTTAGGTTCCCCTTGGGCATGGCTTTCGATTTAGAACGAAGAAACGGGCTTTGTAAGGCAGTCGAAGCGCCTTGTGTTGCACTCAACTAACAAATCATTTAAAAGCATGCACACATCAAAAGTGAATTTATACTTAGTAGGCAAAGTAACTGAATCAGCTTTTTGTTGAAGTAGTGTGTGGCCCTTAAAAGGACCTTTGGGTGGATGTATCTCCAGGCGGTTTACTTGGAGCTGGTGTACTTGGTGACCGCCTTGGTGCCCTCGGACACGGCGTGCTTGGCCAGCTCACCGGGCAGCAGCAGGCGGACGGCGGTCTGAATCTCCCTGGAGGTGATGGTGGAGCGCTTGTTGTAGTGAGCCAGGCGAGACGCCTCACCGGCGATGCGCTCGAAGATGTCGTTGACGAACGACATCCGGCCTTGGACGAGATGCCGGTATCGGGATGGACCTGCTTCAGCACCTTGTACACGTAGATGGCGTAGCTCTCCTTCCTGGTCTTTCTGCGCTTCTTGCCGCCCTTAGCGGCGGTCTTGGTCACGGCTTTCTTGGAGCCCTTCTTGGGCGCTGACTTGGCGGGTTCAGGCATGACGAAGTCTCGGTACTTTACAGCAGAGAATGAGCTGAGAGGAGCAGAGCGGATGATTTTGTAGGCAGCTGATGCAAATAGAGCTGTGCTGTTCCTCCTATACGATTGGTAGAGATTTGCAGCTAGACTGGGCATGCGCTACACAATGGCCTCTTTCCCACAGAACTAGAATGAATAGATCTGATATTCCCATTCAAATAAATACGACTGTGTTGCTGTGTTGTTGGCTGTCCTGGTACACTAAAGAGTACACAAAAACTATAAAAATGTTTTGAAACGCAGCATTTGTGCAATTCATAAAGTCTATCCGAGTCTCACACGCTAAAGACAAACTCCAAACGCTACTCATTTTCATGGCAACATGATTCATGTTTCATGCTAGAGATTACTATGATACATCAGTAACATACCTTTCTAACATACATTTCTATGTCTCAAATCATTCAATTCCACAGAAAGACTTACAATTTACAATTTCCCATTTGGCATTTTTAAGTGCTATAAAGCTAAGTTCTGGTCCGACAGGACATAGGTGCTACGAGGCAGTGCATAGAGACAGATATATATATATATTTTTTTTTTAATAGATTACACAGTCCATCAGGTGAGAAGGTGTTGTGACTTGATGCCTAATCGCTATTTATGCACCAAAGGATTGAGATCATAGATTCAGATTCATGAACTAAACTGATCCTGAAAATCAGGCTCCAGAGTCCAGAGTGCTAACCATGACACCATGGGACCACAACACTCACCGACAATGCTATGGTTTCATATGATATACCTAGTGATATTGCCACTGCTATTTATAAGACAAGGAGATGGGAGGGTGACTCCATACTGGGAACAGGAACGGGCAGATGAATGGTGAATAATGAGTGCACAGGGTTGTGTTTAAAATGTGTGTAAAACAGATTCAATTGATCTGCATGTCCTGCTGTTTAAGGACATCCGCACAGAGTTTTAACACGTTGGTAAACAAAAAACGACTGAATCGGAGCAGAAAAGGCCTTTGTTCTCTGTGGGGAAGCTCAGAACTGGCGGCCCCTCTTCTTCAGGGGTTTTAGCACAAAGTGTTGTTGGCTATTAAAGTGTGACTTCCGGAAAAACTTATCAAATGGACTGTTACCGACTGGATTCACTATCGGACAATTCGGAAGAGACACTACACCGACTGCAACAGTATATTGTTTTTCTGGTGTAAGGCGTTTCCTACTGAACTAGCAGTGGAAAAATGTAACTCCTATATAGTGCTTTTGTAAAGTTACCCATCTTAAATTCATATCAGATTATTAACGGACAAAGGATTTCTCTTTTTAAAGCAAGTGGGCGGCTCTTAAAAGAGCCTTTGTGTTGCTGTTGACTGGTAAATGAAGTTAACCTCCGAAGCCGTACAGAGTGCGGCCCTGCCTCTTCAGAGCATACACCACATCCATGGCGGTGACGGTCTTTCTCTTGGCGTGCTCGGTGTAGGTGACGGCATCACGGATGACGTTCTCCAGGAAGACCTTGAGCACCCCGCGGGTCTCCTCGTAGATCAGACCGGAGATGCGCTTGACTCCGCCGCGGCGAGCCAGACGGCGGATGGCGGGTTTGGTGATTCCCTGGATGTTATCACGGAGAACTTTCCGGTGACGCTTGGCGCCTCCTTTACCGAGTCCCTTTCCTCCTTTTCCGCGGCCACTCATTTTCGATGCGTTTTCTTTTAAAGCAAAAAGAAACTGATACAGCTTTCTAGACAGCTTCAGTATTTAAATCGTCTTTGCGGACCTAAATGAGGAAGGAAAGAGCGCGCTTTGCTGGGCGGCGCCAAACTCCTCCCCCATTTTGTTTAAACGGAACTTCAGCTTTGTCAAGTTAGCAGAAGCTCGGCAATCGCGTTTCCGGTTAGGCCTTCAAAATAAGAGCAAGAAAATGCAAACAAGATTCTTTCTGACTTGCAGCAGCTCCTCATTCTTTTAGCAATTCTATGACTTGGTGTTTATTGTCATGTCTAAATATGCTTAGGTCATAACGTTTAATGCTTTCAACCGTCAGTCATCAGGGCAAACTGACATTTGTCACACTTAAAAAAAGATAAATTAAACATGAGGTGTCCAGAACAACAAAATCCTAAGATAATACGTATTCATTTATTTATTTATTTAGTAGTTTATTTGATAGCATAATTGATAGAAATTGATAGATAATTGTATGTTGAAAATCCAACAATAAATTAATCAATGCACAAATATTAATATAAGAAGAGGGACATTAAAGACACTGGCTGGTTCACGTAGCTATTTGCTGCTGCACCGATATGATGAATCCTCGAACATCAGTAGTGTATTTGTGTGCAATGGACTTAATACTGAAACTATTTACAGATCATTGAGCCGCGGCGGGTCTGTCCGGGTCAGACAAAACTGTTTCCGCCCGGTTTCGAACCGGGGACCTTTCGCGTGTGAGGCGAACGTGATAACCACTACACTACGGAAACTGATATAGCTTATATTGTAATGTATGGGTGTTTCCGTGTGTGTGTGTGTGTGTGTGTGAGAAACTTTTTTTTTTTCATGTTTTTATTGTTTTATTTAAGAACAGACTGAGATAATCCGATGACAGAGGAAGGTTGAAAACTTCAAGTTGTAATTTATTTCCTTATTATTTATTTATTATTTATGAGCGCCAGCGAGCTAACCGGCAGTTCTCTGATACCTGCTGTGATTAGTCATTGATTAAACCTAATGAGTGGCATCCACCGCTGCTTCGCCGACTGAGACGATGGAAAGTGGACGAAAGAAGTGCAGTTGTGCACTCCTGACCATGTCCTTGTCTTAATGTTGTAACCATTTACAGTCCATGGTTGTAGCGTTGAATGAATGGGTTTTGTGCTTCCGGAACCGAGAAATAGCCACACCCATGTCTTCACGTCTCAACTCATGAGTAACTCCAGCAGGATCTTTTTCTCCATTATGTAGGACAGGCTATGAGTAAATAAAATCATAAGTTTGGTGATTTCGGACCTATATATAATGAGTCTCTGGTCACAGACAATATTGACAATATTGGCTCCAGAGTCAGCTGTCGGCTGAAAAGGCGAGCTCAGTTGCCTCTTGCTGCTAACAATGAGTCCAAATGGGGTTTGTCAAAATATCTCCCATATGCGCAAATATTTTTTGCCAATATACAAGGCAGAAACAAATTGCCAGATTTTTGATTGGACCTTGGCCTGACGTTCTCTCTACAAGCAGCACAGAGGCTAGGGTGGCACCGGCAATACATGCTGTTGTTGCCTCGGTTCTGTGCAGCCCTGTTACAGTAGTGCACAACAAGTTGTGTTTATGAGGGCTATATTATAACCTACTGTATTAACATTAAAATTAGAACTTACATACATTTCATGATGCATCTGTCTTTTACACTCCCCAGTATGTGACGGGACCATTCTTTATGCAATGGCGATCATGCAATCATTTAATGAGCTTTGATGGAAACGCGAAATGGGAGGAACCCGTACATACCACCACAGACTCCGTATGTTTTGAGCTCGAGAATGATTCGTTAAAAAAAAAAAAAGCATTATTTTTGGACTACCACTACCATCTATTAATCAGATAAATCATTTAACAGTTATAACATTTGCAAAGCAGAATCTCCATAGATTTAATGATGGTTCATTCCACTCCCAGGTATGTGAAGGAGCCATTCATTATGCAATTCATGCTAAAACTTAAATCAGATTCAGAATAATACAATGGTGCTCCAGCAGATATAGCAGTGTGTTGTGGTGTCCAGACAATGTGGCCTTAACAGAGCAACACTGTCTACGTTGAAGCTGTTTTTTCACAGTCCTGAAAGCAGTTTATTTTACTCTGACCAACAATTTGTTTCTGTTACACATGACATATTCTCTAAATGACGTGTTGATGTATACATCATCACTTCCCACTAGCATCCAGCTACATAGCTTTGCCATTCTACAAGTAACTACGGCTCTAATTTTAGTGTGGATAAAGAATCCTGTAGTTGATAGTAGACAGGAGTCCAATCATCCATTCCTTCCAGCTGAATCTTGCTCAGTGTCTCCATCAGCTCAGGTTCCTCTCTGCCTCCATAAAGCGCTGGGAGAGAAAAGAGAATCCTCCCCGTCGGGGAATTGAACCCCGGTCTCCCGCGTGACAGGCGGGGATACTGACCACTATACTAACGAGGAGAGGTGCAAAGTCGGCTGGCGAGTTCATGTCTTCTTCCCACTGACGGGAGTTAGTCTAGATAAAATATTTTCTGTGGGTCAAAGTACTACAGGGATGGAAGAGACTAATTATATATTGCTGAATCTATCCTTTAATCTACTCATCCATCCGGAGAAGCAAGTTACTCATGACTGTATGGACAGAGTCTAACTTACAGTGTCTGGTTTGGTTTAAAGGAATAGTTCGGTCATTATCTACTCATTCTCATGCCAGTACAAACTCGGGTGAGTATTTTTTCTTCATACAACTTACCTGGAGTTCTCCAGGCTCGCTGCTGGAGGAGCTTCTTCCAAACAATTGCAGTGAATGGGGAGCAGGGTGTTCTGCTTCAAAAAGGGCAACAAATGTCCATAAAATGACTCCATAAAGCTCGTGTAGTATAATCCAAGTCTTCTGACGTCTGACGATCACTCTATGAGTGGAAAAAAACGAAATTTGATCCATTATTTCATGAAATTCGAGTCGATCGGCATTGCATTTACTTCCGCATTACCAAACCTCTGTTGCACACACAAACCTTGCGCGGCCATGGTGGCCTCGCGACGTTTGGTAATGCGGAAGTAAATGCAAAATGTTGCCCTTTTTGAAGCAGAAAGTCCAGCTCCCCATTACAGTTTTTTCTGATTGCTTAGGCACTATCTTTGAAACTATAGGGTATTTTTGCTAAACTCTACACACTAACCACAAAACCTTACACCAAACCAGCAAAACATTATACATCTCTTGCAAAAGTAAACAATTCTTGCAAAACTCTTCAAACTCTTTTAAAACATTGTGTTTTTGCGTCAATACAGTACACACAAACCATCATTTGAATAAGCACACGAAGCACCAACTACGCACTGATAGTATAAATGAAAAACACTTGTGGCTTTTGCTTTTTCTGTGTGCAGGGCATAGCAGTTTGCAATACTGTAAAGTTTTGTCATACATGTAGTAACGTAAACACACATACACACAGGTATCCAAATGTGTAAAGTATGGATGTGTATTCCGAACATAACACACTATCAATACAAATAAGGGGAAAAAGTTTTTTGTTTTTTTTCTTACTGTAAGAAAAAAAACAAAAACTTTTTCCCCTTCTTTGTATGTGTGTTTACTACATGTATGACAAAACTTTACAGTATTGCAAACTGCTATGCCCTGCACACAGAAAAAGCAAAAGCCACAAGTGTTTTTCATTTATACTATCAGTGCGTAGTTGGTGCTTAGTGTGCTTATTCAAATGATGGTTTGTGTGTACTGTATTGACTTGATTGTTTTGTGGTTAGTGTGTAGAGTTTTGCAAAAATAGCCTATAGTTTCAAAGATAGCGCCTAAGCAATCAGAAAAAACTGTAACTGAAGCTCCTCCAGCAGCGAGCCTGGAGAACTCCAGGTAAGTTGTATGAAGAAAAAACACTCACCCGAGTTTGTACTGGCATGAGAATGAGTAAATAATGACCAAATTTTAGTTTTTGGGTGAACTATTCCTTTAAGCGAGAGTTCTTCTCTCTAAATCATTCAAAGCTCTTACAGGATGAAATAAGGTTGTTTACGCCCGGTTTCGAACCGAGGGCCTCATTTAAAATACTAAATTTTAAATGAACTACTTTTTACTTTAAATTTTTACACCAGTAATTCTACTTACCGTGTTTCCTCTAATAGTGGCCTGTAGTCAATTAAAAGCCGGGTCTCCGATAATGGCCGGGGCCGTGGTCGACACGAACAAATAAAGGCCGGCCTCAAATACAGGCCGGGAAAAAAACAAAGGAAAAAACAACGGTGGATACCGGTAAACTCCTGCTGCCTGTTATATAATGTAACTGTAGTTTGTAGTAATGTACAAGTGCCACAAGACGGCTCGGCCGGTGGAAGTCTCTGGAGCATGCCATCGTCGATTACCGTAATTATCGTAATGCATTGCAGTAACAAAAAAACGTCTACCTAACGTACCCCAACAGAAGCAGATCAGAAAACAAGGAGGCTTCGTACTAAAATATGAGCAAATATACTTATCAAACAGAGGGAATTAGAAATAAAGGCCTGTCTCTAATATAAGCCTGGTACCCTCTGCAGTTGAGGTAAATAAAGGCCCGGGCCAATATTAGAGGAAATACGGTATACGTAAGTAAAATATCAGCAAAGTAACAGTACTTCTATTTCAGTAGGACATTATTTCCACCACTGTATGGAAATCACAGACTTTCTAAGAGGATGCACAGGACATTCCTTGCCCTATGAGAACGGGATGCTGCCACATGCCACTACCACTCACCATTTATTTATCCATCACAGTGCAATATTCAAAACAGCGCAAATACTTATTGTGCAATAAACTTATTTTCTGTATTTGATTCTGCTTCTTCTACTGTTTCTACTATATAACGTTTTTATATTACTGTTTTTTGTTTTGTATTGTATTTTATTCTTCTCTGTCTTTTAACAATGTAACCTACACAAGCAACCGCTAAATTCCTTTTATGTGCAAATGTACTTGGCCAATAAAATGATTCTGATTCTGATTCTGATTCTAAAAGTAAATTCTTATCATTTCAAGCCCAATTTATGTGTCTTTTTGTAGGGATTTTGTAGTTGTGACAAACGTTACTGTGTATAAAGCTATCTAATGACCAGACCCTCCAAGTGATCTTCCTTATCTGCTGCAGTAATTGCTTTGTTGATACAGAATGGTAAGAGGTAAAGTGGATGGTATCTGTCCAGGTTTAAACAGCCGAAGGAAGTTCCCATGGGTGAATAGTTATCCAGCTATAAAATACAATAGCAACTATAAATAAACAGCAGGCCCGTCTGCTATCTGAGTGTCATCAGTTTAAAGCTACTAAATCACGTGGAAGTAATAAAGCAGTATATAACAAAGAACTCGAAAAGACCCATGACAGCTCGTACGATTTATGTGCAATGTCACGGGTTCCAGTCTGTCTCATGACCTTTGCTATGTGTTATCTTGTTATCTTGCATCTTTCCTGTTTCGCTGTGCTGTCGAATAAAGCTAAAACAACATTTCAAATGTCCCATGGCAGGTAAGAGCCGCCACAAACTGGATGCTTTTACTCTGAGGACAAAATACTGAGATGAAAGTTAGGACTATAATCAAATACTGCATGAGAAAATCAGTTTATTTTTCATATTTATGTTTTTGTTTGGATCATGTTATTGTAAATGTACATTTACAGGGAAATGTACATTTCCCTGTAATTCAGCATGACATGTTTGGTATCTTTGGAAACCTTGGGAGCTTGACAGAAATTTAAAATAAAATTCTGTGGGTTTGAACAAAGCTTGGCTGCTTAAACTGTGTTTAATGATGGACCCACCAGAGGGACTAGCAGGGTGGAATTACAACATATAGTATATTACACTCAAACCATACTGACGACCAAACACTCATGAGGGTTTTTGCTCAGATACGTTCTAGTTAATAAGAATAGCAGAATAGCTTTTCAAAATACAAATACAAAGCACTACAAAGCAGTAAATAAAAGCAAAAAAAGATGAAATCAGCAGGAAACAGCAAAAATCTATTTTTTTGTTTTGTTTTGTTTTGTTTTTTTTCAATGTGTAAAAACGTTTTTCATAAAATGCGGATGCTTGGGTGAGAGGCTAATGCTTAGGATTTGCTTGAAAATTTGTTTGAAAAAAAAACAATATTTACTCCATTTGCAGCTAGGCCAGGGATTCTCCACAGCACCAGAGCGCCTTGTTTCCTCTGTCTTCCGAAACACCTCTTGCAGCCTTTTGTGTTCAGAAATTACGGTAGCCACTATTACTATTTTGCATTTTTAATTCTGCAGCACTAATATTCAATATGCAAGTAAACACACTCATTGCCGAGTCATGTTTTTGTTTCCGCCCTTCCGCCCCTTTCCCCATGTCACTCACAAGCTAGCTGAGGCAGACAGTGGCACAGTGTGAACCTCATCATTACAGGTCATGTGGGGCAGCAGCGTTGGATCGGAGGATTCACCGCCAGAAACTCCAGTCTGAGTCTGCACAGGCTGCTGTGGCTGATACCTTTCTGGGACACCTGACGGTCCGGGAGCCAACAACCTGCCCTTAAAGCAGGAAAATAGGGCTCCTAACTGCAGACGCACCTCTCTCTGCCAGCAGGCGTACACCAGAGGGTTAATCAGTGAATTGGATAGCCCCAGGAGCCACAGGTGGTTCTCCAATACTTCGGTCAGCGTGCAGCTTTCACACAGAACCTGCACCATGCAGACCACGAAGAAGGGGCACCAGAGGACCAAGAAGCAGCCCACCAGCACCGCCACAGTCCTCAGGGCCTTGACGTGGCCCCAGTAACGGCTCCTCTGCTGCTGCTGCTGCTGCTGCTGCTGCTGGTGATGATGATGATGATGGTGGTCATGGTGGTCATGTGTCCTGGAGCCTGCTTGCCTAACTTGGCAGATCTGCTTCTGGTGGCTGCAGGCAATTTTCAGGATGTCCAGGTAGATGTAAACGAACACGGAGAGCACAGGGAAGAAACACACGCAGAATAAGACGATGATGCCCGCCTGGTGGATGACGGAGAAGAAGGCACAGAAGCCGTTGTAGCCCTCCGTCTGCAGCTGGCGCACCATGACTGAGGAACAGAGGGCATGGGTTATTATCCGGGTATGAAGCCAATATCAAGAAAACAGTCACAACCAGAACGGCACAGCCACCACTAGGCACATCTAGTCTTGGTCACAAACCATAAAATTAATTTAGCAAAAAAAAACAATGAGTTGTATAATTTAAGGTCCCACCTGGCAGGAATCCTATAATGAGGGCGCTGATCCACAGGGCCACCAGGGACCCAGCCACAGTCCCCTTCCCACACAGCCGGGAGTAACGCAGGGGCATCTTGATGGCCGCATAGCGGTCAAGCGAGATAAGGAACATGGACATGATGGATGCCGTGCAGGGCGAAGTGACGAAGGCCATGCGCATCAGACACCTGGTCTTGCCCTGAGCAGAGAGCGGCATGGCGGTGGAATGAGGGGCGCCAGGGATGTGGCTGCTGCTGTCAGTGTTGTTGCTGCTGCTGTGCAAGTCCTCTGTGGCAACGCCAGTGATGGCCAGGCCCACCAGGGTGTCGGCCAGCGCCAAGTTGAGGACGAAGCACCAGTTTTGGCTGCCCCTCCTTCGGAGCAGCTTGAGTAAGGCAGCTGCCACCAGCAGATTGGTGGAGATGATGAGGCAGGAGGCGATGCTCAGGATCACACCCATCACCTGGGGCCTCAGGATGCTTTGAGCCGTGGGCTCAAAAGAATCCATGCTGGCAGGAGTCATCGCAACAGAGGGGTCAGTGCCCACATGTCCGGTCAAATATGACATGTTAATGACAAAAAAAAATACAATTTTTTAAGCAAGAAGCTTCACAAAAGCCTCTGGCTATCAGATGGGTTTGTGCTCTTGTGTCCAGTTGCGGTCGGTCGATGTTGCTGGGATCAGAGTCAGAGTCCATCCATTACAGTGGGAATGGTGGCACTTGCAATTAGGATAATCACAGTTAGAGAAAACAGAAGGTACCACAGAGAAAGTAGATGGGGTGGAAAGAGTACTAAAACATCCTACTCAAGTAGATATTGCTGATATTTTACTTAAGTAAAAGTAAAAAGTAGCTAATTTAAAATGTACTCAGTAAAAGTTAGTTACTTTTTAGAAAAGAGAACTTTGATACATGTGATATTTTCCATGCAATTCTAAAAGGCTGAGAAGACAGATTTCAAACTAGATCCTTTAACTGCAAAAATTTGAAATTACACAATAAAGTGCAAAGTAAAGCCAGAATAATCTCTCGTCTTTGCTGACTGACCGTTCACAGTGAAGGTAAAAGTACTGACTTTAAAAATACTCAAAAAATCTAATTTACAGTACCGTCAGTAAATATAATTAGTTACTTCCACCCTGATAACTAAAATAGTTGCATTTGCCATAGCCTACATATAACTGTATTTAAATGGCAAAGCTGTTACCAGTCTATTACCAGAATGGTTTGACCGCATTTGGGCTAAAACCTGCAGGAAATCTTCAACTTGCCAAAAAACACTGGAATGCAACTTACAAATAACAATTTACCCCTATGTTTTAAGTGAGAAGCTTGACCCAACCAAAACCACCAGGCTGTGCTGTTAAATCGTATTCGTAATCGGAAGCTGCTTCCCTTAAGTGTCATAGATTCTTACAATGTATGAGATCTGGTAAATTGTATTCCACCATAAGAAGATGAATCACATCCACCAACATACATGCCGTTGTATGTTGTTACTTTAATCCATTGCTCCATAATCTTTCCGTAATGACTGCTGTCAGAGTTCAAGAGAGCTGATCGATTTCCAAAACATCCATTCGATCTCACCAGTCCCATCGGTGACCGTAAAAGCCCTTTCACAAATGCTGAGTGAGGAAGACACACACAGCATTACCACGCCTCCCCTCCCCTTGTAGTGCCTGTGAGAGCACATTACCACACCCCCCCACCCCCTCACACACACACACACACACACATACAGACACTTGCTGTACACAACCTTCGCCAGCACAGTTGCTGCTGTACTGACCCTTGTCCCAGCCCTCTGCCTGCTGGCTCTCTTCCAAGCAGGAGTAGAAGTAATGCACTAATTCTTTATTTTTTATGTTTAATAACAATCACTTTAAAACTAGTGCTGAACCAAAACGGTCACTTAAAGGTCCCATATTCTACACTTTCCAGTGTTTTATTTTATGTCTTGAGGTCCATTCAAAGCTGTTTGTGTGGAGTCATGTACCAAAAACACTCTCATTCCATTTTTACATGTTTATTTTCCAGCATTTCTCTGAGCCTTACCAAGAACAGGCCATTTTTGTTGCTGTGCCTTTAAGGCTCATTAATATTAATGACCCCTCTGTTCTGATTGGCTAACCGTTTCAAGAGTGAAACATGAGACACCACAGCCCAGCAGCTACAGGTAGGGAAAACTCTACATTACACTGTGTGTTTTGATACTTCCATGATGTTTAGATAGCACATCCAACTCTTTTATAATGGGGAAGTCTGTCTTCCATGATATGGGACCTTTAAATTAAGAAGTGAAGTGTCTGTGTATACCGCTCTTCCCGCACTTTGTTTCCCCGCAGCAGTTAAAACATTACGGCAAAGCTTAGCTTCATCAGTTTTGCAACCTGATTGTACACAACACTGCATAAATGCGGATAGTTAATGAATACTTTTTGAATATTCAAAGTGATATTTATATTCTACAGTTGTTTGCACTGTCTACAGGGACAGTAGGACCTCATATTCAGTGCCATGGGACAGTGCAAGACATAGATAGTATATTACGCATGTCAATCTGCATTCAGCATTCTATCACTGTGTGCATTCAAGCAAGCAGCATGCAATACAGCAGGTTGCAGCCATAGATGAGTGTCTTCAGTGCAACAACATAACATGAGATGGCAGTATTGAGTAGGATGGAAATGCACTGAATAATTTCTGAGCCTTTAAACGATAGGTTTGGCGACTTTGGACCTAGAGTATATATACTTTGTCTCTTATACACCTGTAGAACTTGGACCAGCAGAGAATATTGACTCCTGAGTCAGCTGTCGGTTGAAACGGTGAGCTCTGTTGCCTCATGCTGCTAAATAATTTTCGAAAAGGACATTTACATTGAAAGACTGTCTAGTATGAGTAGAACGTTTAGTGAAATTGTTATAATCAAGTGAAAGACAAGCAGTTCAAATCTCCAGCGCTCAATTCCACTCTGCCCTAGTGCTGGGCCAAAAAGAACGAACAAATCATTTTGAACGAATCCTTCTCAAGCTCGAAACATACAGAGTACTGATTCCTCCCACTTCAGGTTTTCATCAAAGCTCATTAAACGATTGAATGATCGCAAATTAACAAACAAAGACATTGCACTTTCAAACCCGCTCTTTGGGGAAGTAGTACATTGTTGAGCGAGCCATTCATTCGGATTTTCTAGTTTCATTTTCAAATCACTATCTGCAAACTGTCCGAGACGAGCAGCATCTTGAGTGTTCGATACTACTTCCATGTTGAGTCGTTCGAGTATTCAGTATACGGGTTACGTACGTACTGAAACTCGAGAACCCGAATGAACGGCTCGCTCAACAATGTACTACTTCCTTATTGAGCGAGCCGTTCATTCGGGTTCTCAATTTTCAGTACATACGTAACCCCCACTGAAGAAACAAACAATATTGTTTGTGTTCGTATGACAACCTAGTGTAATTTCTTGTATTGAGCTGTTGTATAGTTTTGTGTCGTGTACTGACTTGTGGTTTTCCCCTTGGGGCTTGTCGTATTTAGATACTGCTTTGTTGATCGATTTGTTCATGTGCCGGTATACTGAAAACTCCAACTCGACTCGACATGGCAGGAGTATCGAACACTCGAGATGCTGCTGGTCTCTGATAGCCTGCAGATACTGTGTCTGCGGTGTTTGCCCACTGCCCAGGTAGGCACGATGGTAGTTACTTGTTTAGCCTTTTGGTGTAACTAATCTTGTAATTATTCTTAAGCCATATTACAAATAAATTTAATTTATTTTCTTAACAAATAACAATTGACCTCACACACACCAATTTGAAAACTACTATTACCATTCTCTCACCACATACTGTAAATAGACAAGTGGAATCAATAAAACAAAAAACTGTTAACATTTACCAAAATGCATGCCTTCATAAGTCACCATCTAAAATATAATTAAATAGAAACAATTAACAGCAATAAATACAATTAAATAGGATATCTTGCCCTTTAATGGCCTAAAACGAGTACAGCACTTAATGTGCAGGCACACAGGACGTTGCCCGGAAGTTGTGAAGACCAGATAGCTCAATCTAAGAAAAAGCTTGAAAACCCCAAAATTTCAAAGGTTTGATTAATTTAGATGTACTGACTCGAAATGAACAAATCACCAAAAAGACTCAAACTTCCCAGGAATACTCTGCCCCTGCTGGCTGTCATCCTGTTCTGGTCCCACAGTCCCCAGGAGAGACATCTGGCAAGATGGGCCCATTTTCCACTAGGATTCACCACGCAAATAAATCTGGGTAATGACACTCTCACTGCACACACTGAAGACATCATTTGGCATCAATCCAGCTTCTGGCAAAAGCTAGTAGCTAGTGTCTGTGAGGAAAACATTGAGACGGAATGGAGTGATCTGAGATGTTCCTATCTTTTTTTTTTTATAAATATTTTTATTGCAGGTAAAATAGAATACAGTCTACAATGGTACATAAAAGCAATTATAGCTTTTTTTCTTTTTCACAACATAACAGCGGCTTAAAAAAAGAAAAAAAGAAAAGAAAAAAAAAACACGGCATTGTGACTACTTTAAAGCTCAGATAGCAATTAGAGTGCACGGTAGTTGAACCGCAAGACACACAGGCCAGAAAATAAATACATGAATAAGTAAAATAAAATGACAGTTCAGTTCAATTCAGTTACCAAGTCAAATGTCACACCCTTATCCCGCACCAACCTCCTCTCTCAGATCCCTTAAATATTCATTTCAATGGTGTCTTGCTTCCATAATGCAATGTACAGGATGTTGGGGCTGGGAGGGACTGTGCAAAGGGTTCAAAAGTTCAAAACTTCTAAAATAATCTTGAGCTGTCACACATTTTGGATTCTTCAAAATGAATAAACTCCATCTCACCCAAGGACTCAACCATGGTGTCTTAGGAAAAGGAAGCTTTCAGAGGTGAACATAAAAACAATGTTTTTTGAACACAAATGCCACGTTGCACAGGTTTTTTTTAATGGGAGGAGCATAGTAATTGTTCAAAAATCTATGATGGTTTTATTGGTTGGAATTTGTATGTACACTTACTGGTACACCATGAAGCAACCACTAAAAATAATGGAATTTTGATACAATAAAATAAAAATGTTGTATTTTTGAGGTATTTTCTGACCTTTTCCGAATAAGGAACACTTATTTCAGTAAAATTACAACTTTTACAGCTTGTTTGCCTGTTGTTCCTGCAATCACCATGGAGGGGCGATACAAACAACTGAACAAATGCTAAAAGGTGACATTTTATCAAAGTAAATGCTGCTTAGTGGATGATCTCTATGCAAGACTTAACCAGTGGACACTAAAGATTCGCCAGGAGGTTGAGGACTTGGGGGCTTTAAAATAACACCAACTACCTGTCAAATACTGATGATGGTTGGCTATGGTTGGTGGGTTTGTCAGATCTACCAGCCACCTTGATAAGAGGCCAACCTGTGTTCAGATAATCTTCTATCCTAAAAAAAAAAATCCTCAGCAGTTTGGAAATTAAATCAGATGTTGATGTTGTGAATCCTCTTGCCACTGTGGCTGGTTGACAAAAACATTTCAAAATGTCATCCATTTTAGATTATTGATTACCTGCTTTGCTGCTAGCTGTATGCACTAATTATAATCCAGTGGAATACTCAAACTCAGTAACAAAAGTAATCACATATAATTTCAGTTATGTTTGGATTACTTTTGCCTCTAAAATCCCATCAAGAATATGCTGTTGAAGGGAAAAAAATGTACTGTGGTCTACAGACTGTAATTTGAGTGTCTTATTATCTTAATATCTTATCTTATTATGTTGTATAACCAGTATCAGCTATTATTTTAAGATGTGCAAAATATATGTCCTATGTCTATAATCTCACAATTTAAATTTATTTAAAGAGTTGTTGAGTAATCCAACAAGTGACCACATATTTTCCACAAGTATCTCTAATCTGATTATCATGAATTTTATTTATTTATTTGTTTACATTAACTACAACTGATCACCATTTAAAAAAAAAAAAAAATCAGATTACATGTTATGTGGTACTCCCTCACCCTGTCTGCCACTCTGTTTCCACAAACACACTCCAGATAACACACCCATCCAGGAAAACTAGAAAAACAAAACGACAAAACGGAAAAGCAAGCATTTGTCGTGCTGGAGTGTTCTTGAGAAAGACACTGAATCCCTACCAGCTGACCCTGACCTTTGACCTCCCTGTGGAGGGGGGGGGGGGGGGGGGGGGGGGGGGGGGCAAGCGGAAAGAGAATTTCCCTGTAGGGTAGAATCTAAAAAAAATGGACTGGTGAAATTCAGAAAGCACAAGCCACTGTGGCTGGTTAATGTCAAGTATATTTCATGTGGTACCACTTTGACACACTTACACACACATCCTCAATCCTCAACCCAATAATCCCAACCAGTCCAGAGTTCACACACACACACACACACACACACACACACACACACCTCACCCCTCCCCAACCCCGAATAACCCCATAGCTCCAACAGACATACAATGTAGGAATGTTATTCACCCCTGCTAGACCTTTCAGGGCCTTTCAAAACAAAGTGTGGGTCAGCAGTTATCGTGCCCGGTGCCCAGCAGCACCCAGCAGCACCCAGCAGCACCCAGCAGCACCCAGCAGCACCCAGCAGCACCCAGGCACCTGGGATCCTGTTTACACCGCCGGCTCTGCCAACTCCGTCCTGCTTCTTCTGACGCCACCTTGGCCTAGAAGTTTCTTGAAGGCACTGTTGTGTGTTCTTTAAACCAAAGGGAGGAGCTTTCTGGATTTGGAGGGTCAACCTATCGGAAAGAAGCTGTTTCTGGAGATTACGACTGGACTGGACTGCTAAGGTGATGATTCATGGGTGTTTTCAGGTGACGGAGAAGGGCAATGTGTTGCGTTCAACAGGAACAGGGATTTAACCAGGCCGCCTGCCCGCTCCTGCTGCACACTGTAGCCTGCAAACGTGGTTTTGCTGTACTCCAGTCTGTTAAAAAGCAGTTAAGGTGCTGACAATCTCAGCAGGGATAAATCAGTGGTCTGAAAGGAACAAAAGTTGTATAAAAAATGTTGTTATCTATAATTTATTGATACTTCAAAAACTTTGAGCACATTTGCCTGTTCCAGGATCTCAGAGTAAAAGACAAAAGCCAAAACCTGAAAAATAATAGTTCAAGCTACACTGGTACTGTTTCTGCTTCAGATCTATGCAGGAAAATGAATGCTTCTTACATTATGCTCTTACATTATAATTTGTAAGTAAAATTTCTATGTACAATCTGGTTTGTAAGTTTGGGAAATTAATCTGCTCTACATTGGCTGCCAATCAGCCATCATTCAGAGCTCCAGTGTGTTCTTAAATGAATATTTGGCTGGTAAAGTAGAGAAAATGACTGCTATATTTTGGAATCCATCACTTTACTATCTTATTTGTTGATATGTCTCTGCACAGATGACACCAAGACAAATCCCTGCACATTTCTGATCTGTGTCAGAGAGAGATGAACGTGACTGTGGCTGTGATTCCCTTTCAGACTGAAGATGTCTTTAAAGAGGCGGCTGCTGTCTATGTTGTTGTGCTGTGTCTACTGTGTGGCCTCGCTCTTCTGCCTCAACCCCAACCGCAACAACTGCTTCTCCGTCGGAGCTCGGTGAGTCTGTGTTGATATCTGTGTGTGTGTGTGTGTGTGTGTGTGTGTGTGCACCACTCACTGCCCACATCTCTGGGTCCGATCACACCTACAGTTTGTTTTCGGAGATCTGATGCCAGAGTGGAAAAGTTCACTTTGTTGCAGGTTAGAAGAAAAGTAGGGCTTGTAAACAAAAGTCACATGACTCACAAGCAGCTTGTTTATTGTACAGAGTTTTGGTGACCTGTCTTCCTGCCAGGTTAGAGAGTCAAAACAAATCGGACTCCAGTTCCTGTAACTTTATCTCAGCATGATGGACTTGTCTGTCTCTTCTTCTGTGGTGTTCATACCAGTTAAGAACACATGAAGAAACAGCTGAATATGAGCACCAGTCCAGACTTCATTTTGTTCTGCTAGGCTTTCCAAGCATGAGGAACCTGCATCCGTCTCCTTATTACCCATGATCCCTTGCATTTTGGGGTGGTTCCCTGTAGTTGGTTGGATTAACGAACCGCACCACAGTTCTCTTGTTAGAGGACTGAGACTCTCGGTGCTGTTATTTGGTGCCACCAGAGTTCAAAGGTCATCGTTCTCACCTGGACAAACTAAAGGAAGAAATGTTGCAGAGTTCAAATAAACCGCTCAGAACATGCTTGGTGTGAACGCACCCTAAGTCTCTCTCTCTATCTCCCTTATCCCCTTCCTTCCTTCCTCCCTCCCTCTCCCACTGTCTCTTCTTCTTTTATCCTGTTCCTATCTATTCCTACCTCTATCTCTCTCCCTCCTCTTTCTCTCTCCATCTCTCTCTCTCTCTCTCTCTCTCTCTCTCTCTCTCTCTCCTCTCAGGAATCTGGTGTTGGTCGTCCAGCAGCTGTACCAGCGTGTCATGCGGCTGCTGCGCACCACTCTGTGATCCGCTGCGCTTCCTGTTTCCACCGCCACAGCCTGAACCCGACGCACGAGACGCCGCGCCACGCCCTGCCGCTGTAGCCTCCGTCTAGCATGACCTTCAGCAGCGCATCGCCCATTCACAGATTAAGAAGAAGAAGAAGAAGAAGTAGAGGAAGAAGAATGGTGTTCTCGCTACACTCGAATTGTTTTCATCACCTGAGTATTCTCTGAATTGGGATCGCCAGGCCTCCTGATTTCTCTGAATTGGGACTCACCCGCCTTCTCTTCTTTACTGTTGTAATTCTCTGACTGTATTTTAACCAAAGAAGAGGAGAGTGTCATTTTCCACACACAAAAAAATGTATATTTTTCTACTGGTGCAGATTAACATTTCGGATATCATAGCAGGCCTGCTGTGTGAGATGCGAGTGAGGTGGGACGAACGTCAACGCTCCTGTTTTAAATGCGTCTTCAGGTTTCGCCTGTGAGCCCGGCTGCTCTGCTGTTTGCTGTTTGCTGCAGCAGCAGCCTCAAGCCAAACAGGCTCGTGACTGGAAGGTCGTCGGTTCGAATCCCGGGACTGGCTGAGAGAATCTGTTGCGGATGTGGGATGCGAAGGAGTTAATCCTGTCCTTTCCATCAACAATCATCATGGAATTGCCCATAAGCAAGGCACTAAACCTCCAGTGGAGCTGCACAGTGGCCGGCAGTAGAAACTGTGGTGCGAGTGTGTCGCTGTTCAGAGTATGAGGCAAAAAAATAATAAAAAATAGAACCAACATGCTCCTCATACGTTCTCTGGGTAAATAAAGGTTTAAAAAAAAATATGCTCTTCCAAAAGGATTGTGTGATGATTAATGTCACGGTGACAGAGGAGATTTTGACTCCAAGTCTGTCATCGCGCTGGAGGAGGCAGGTGTGCGGTAACACAGTAGAGGAAAAGATCTAAAAGAGGAATAGCTCTAATAGAGGAATAACACAGTAGAGGAATAGATCTAATAGGGGAATAACACAGTAGAGGAATAGCTCTAATAGAGGAATAACACAGTAGAGGAATAGATCTAATAGAGGAATAACACAGTAGAGGAATAGATCTAATAGAGGAATAACACAGTAGAGGAATAGATCTGAATGATGCTGAGGGTTTGAGCCCTGGACCCAAAGGAGATAATAATAATAATCAACATTATTTATATAGCACTTTTCAAAAGCAATGTTACAAAGCAAAAACAGGCTAAAAAAAACATACAGACAGGAAACTAGACAAAGACAACATAGATGGGACACTAAAGAAGAACCAGAACAAATACAATAGAAGCACTATAGAAAGGCTTTTATATAAAATTGAGCTCATACCAGGTTAAAAGCTCATAGGTGTAGCATGTAGAGCCTTAAAACAATCAGTAAAATCTTAAAATCAATTCTAAAATTAACAGGGAGCCGGTGCAGCGAAGCTACGTTGGTTAGAAGTCTTGCTGCAGCATTTTTAACTAATTGCAGCCTGCTAAGAGAATTTGTATTGAGACCAGAGAATATTATAAATTATGTATGTAAAAAGATGTAAAGTGTGTTTCTCTGGCCTCAGATGGTGAAGTGGTAATAGATACCAGATCATCACCGAGGGAAGAGTGTATGGGCTAACACAGGAGAGCAGACATGAGCTTATTCTACTCACTTATTTTTAGTATAAAGTACAAAAAGACATATTAGCCTCTGTCTTAACATTATGTGGGTCAAGTGTGGGAGCTGAGGAGGTGGCTACTGTATACTGTGACCATACTGTATATACCTATATTTAAATGGCAACTAATGGGTATATACTTGGAGAAAGAGTGTTATGTAAACCTACCTTCTGATTTCAGTGGTGATTTGAACTCTTCCATACCCAAAGAGAGAAGTGGGTGTATACTGTACCCTTATCACACAAAAGTGATGATCCGGCAGGAAGGGGGGAACACACACTAATGCAAATCTAATGCTGGTAAAAGTGCGAATGAGTAAACCACATCAGTTGTCATTTGTCAAATCCAGCGATAACATGTAGACACGATCTTATTTGGGGTTCATTGTTGATTTAATCTACTGGTTTAAAATCAGGCGGTAGACCATCATGCACTGCTGCCCTGCCATCTCGGACCAAGCGAGACGAAGCAGGACTCTTGTGTTAATCCGTTACTCCTGATTGGCCGAGCTGACTACAGGCTCTTGTCAGTGAGGTATACAGCTGAAAGGAATTGTGGGTAGGCCTTAAACACACTCACCGGTAGAAATTAGGTGACTGGTGATTTTAACAACCAGAAACTCTGTACGCCTACCTATACACTCAGCTGTACTGCAGTGTAGCCGCCTGTATGGCATAACTTTTTATCTGAGCGTGTCGAACTCCTTCAGCTTGATAAACACTCGGCTGTGGGACAAGCTGGGGAAGGTCAAACATGTTCGGTCATGTTTGGGTATAGAGGTCGCCTGAAGGCTAAAAAGTTGCTGGTTTTAATCCCAAGGAGCGGTTGGAAAATGTTGGAAGGCGAAGCGAATGAGTAAAGGTCCATTCAAATCAAGAACAATAAACTATAAAGATAACTAAAAAGATAGTAGTAGAATAAAACCAAAAGAATGTCTGTGTCCAAAACAATAGGGATGCACCAATAGATCGGCAGACTTGATATACCAAAATATCGGTATCGGCCCGATATTATTTTTACTGCCGATATTTGGCCAATTGTGGAGTTGGCATTTTTGTGTCACTAAATGCAACTGTCAAATTAGCAGCAGAATAAAACTAACATGGTGTTTTGTTAAAAAAAACCCAATTAAGATAGGTATGTCTCAAAAGCTTAACCTGTTTTAAACCTGCATTTGTACTAAGATTCTTTAAAAAATGCATATCGGTATTGGCCTATATGGGTGGGAAAATATCAGATATCAGTATCGGCCTCAAAATAACCCCTAACTATAACTATATTTTTATAGTTTTTTTGTATTTTTATTGGTATTTTTAGTTTTGTTTTTTTGGAAGCAGAGACAACGATAAAACATTTTCAACCAATCAGATTAAAGTTTTAAGAACGAAGGGGGCGGAGCTGCAGTGATGAAAGCTTTGTCTGCTGAGGAAATTATCTCATATATTGTTGTAGTGTGAATGATTGAGCAAAAATGTATTGTTATAGCTTATAGTTGTCTTTATAGTTATCATTCTAGATGTTAATGAGCCTTAACACCCTCTGCTGCTGAAGTTACTGTGTTCTTAGTCAAGTTGTTTGCTTAAATAAGGGTTAAATGAAACTAAAAAATCTCATGTTTCTATTGAACAGTGATGAATGGAGTGTTTAAACACATAATAAGCTACATAAGTGATCTATTGATTTGATAGGGTTAAGGATTTTTAACTTGCTAAAAGAAAAGTTACATTAGGATGGAAACATGGCATGTATGATTCAACACTACAGAGTCATATTTCTCCCTGCAGGGTCAGGGCATAGTTCTGTCCAGAGACTTTCAGTTACTCTGATTTAAAATGGTTTTATCATGTTGTAACACATTTGCTCTAATAAAGCTAACCTTCGTTTTCTAAAACAGCCTATTCATCATTTTTCTTTTTATTCTACTACACATGCTTTATAGATTAATCACACACCTAACATGTCATGTGTTAGGCTTTATGTCTCACTGAATTTCACACTTGTACTGAGAAAAATTACAGTATGATGTTTTTTTTTTTGGCATTAAGTAATTCCGCTGCTTTCTTTTCCATCAGATTTTAAACATACTTATCTATCTATCTATCTATCTATCTATCTATCTATCTATCTATCTATCTATCCATCTATCTGTTTGTTTAATTAGGAAAACAGAATATCACGTCATACTATATTCAAGTCAAGCTCATTAGTGTCTCAGAGCTGCGACATTGTAAACTGGATGTTGCTATGGTTACTGCCCACCCATTCAAACCATAGACTGTAAAATAGATTCGAGCAAATGTTCGTGGAATTTACAGTTCTACTCTGTAGCTGCTGATGCATAAGCAGCGGGAATTACAACCAGCTACAATTATTTTAAAGTAGGAAGCTCGTATCTACCGTCATTCTCATGTGACGTGAATGCAGCATAAACCAGCCAGAGCCAGAGGGCCAGAATAATACCGGAAGTTGGAAAAAATTGACAACAAAATAAACAAACAAAATGTCATCTTACTTTCATTTATTACAGGCTGTTCTTTAAATATATTCGTTATTGCATAGTTTCATGTTTTCAATTTAGTCTTTTTTTATTTCTATTTCATCATTAATCCCTAATTCAGTTGAGTTCAAGTCAGTTTTCAGAGCTTGTTAACAATTTACAATTTACAATTTTAACGTTAGTTAACGTTAGTTTTAGTTTTTCAGACTATTCTAGTTGTAGTTAAGTTTTATTTTTTTCCCACATAATTTAGTTTTAATTTTTCTTTCCGTTTTGGACCAGTTTGTGTGGAACCTGCTGCCTACATCATTCGTTTTTTTCATGACTTAAGGTGAATCCATTTAAATTGGGATAGTACTTTGCCCTGACATACATTAATTACTGCTCTCTGGACACTCTTAGTTGTATCAAGCAAAATAGTTTAAATGTAGTTTTTTTTTTTTTTTTTCAATTTCATTTTACAATTTCCACATTTGGCTGTCATTTTAGTTTAGGATATAATCTCGTTTTGATATTTTTAATATATTTATTAAAAACGTTGCAACACAATTCGTCTATAGAACATTTTATTTTGAAAGTCTTAACGGAAATCCTGTTGTTTAACACTAGCTCACTTGACACTGGTTGCAATATAGAACCTCCTTGGTTGCAATGGGAAGCTAACAGCAGGGGAGAAGTTTTCTGGTTTCACTTCATTAAAGTTAACCGACGTATCGGATAAGTCATGGAAAACAAAGTCAAATAACAGATCGTGACTTTTACCGACACCACAGGTACGTTGCGTTTTGGCTGTTTGCAACGTTAGCGTTAGTTGTTGACCTGTAACAGTTAACCTAGCAAGCTGGCTAATAATTTCCAGAAGTGTTCGCTAGCTGTTAGCCTAGCCACAGCCATCTGCTTCGTGTGCTAGCGTTAGCAACCGCCCGGAGCTCTTGGGACGGCCTTCTGTTTAGTCAAGATGGCTACTTCTAAAATGTACGATTTTCTGTTACTTGAAGTGGTACACCACAATTTGACGGGGGATTTATATGTCGTTATTTAAATTGTGTTACTGTTTATTATCTGACGAATAACTTCATTTCATTCCCGTGACACTGTTGCTGTCACCGACCTGTCACTCATGTTTTGCCCACCCCGGCACAACCACAGATGGGAGCCAATTGAATTCCTTATAAATTTGATTGACTTCGTGCTCAGCCAATAGCAACCCCCGAGAAATATGATGGCTCTTTCATGAATGTTTGAGACAGCGGGCGTCTCTTTCCGGCGCAGTACTCTGCGATGCTGATGCTGAGGAGTCGAGTGATCTGTAGCTCAATTTGATCAATGTTTATCAAGATGTTGCATTGTGCGAGATTACAGCAGTTTGTTTACCTCTATCTCGGCGGCCTGCTTTTGTTCTTAGCGGGGCTGCAGCAGGTAGAAGCGGCCGCCGCCACGGAGATGGCCAGCTTGAATTGGAAACCGTTCATCTACGGAGGGATGGCCTCGATTGTCGCAGAATTCGGTACGTGATGCACCATAACATGCAGACTGACTGTCATATAGGTTTCTGGATTAATATGTGGTATTATGTAACCGAATAAAAGCTAATATGCAAATAGGGTCTTTTAAATTAACAGAAAACGGAGCCATAGAGAAATTCTGCAGCAGCATCTGCTGAATGACGGTGGCAATGGCGTCAAAATGACGAATGATGCATCCAGTTGATTAAAAATGTTTGGTCTTTGGTGCACATCGTGTGCAGCGCCTGTTAGCTGCAGATGTACACAATTCACAAAGTTAGTTATCCTGACACTGTGTGATGGCAGCTTGTTGGTACAGTGCATAGCATTACAATGTTAATGTCCACCGCTTGCTTATAAACCTTATTTGCACGCAAGAGTGGCCTACTTATAGGATAACCTATCTCTATACCAAGATGCAGTATGAATTTGACACTTGATTCAAATACTATGAGCTGTTTTTGTTCATGGTTGCACCGTTTGAACAGGATTATTACCCGAAAAACAGTTGTTGAACCTTGAGCATTCTGAGTAATGGCCTGATATTTTTTGTTCTGTTTTATGAATCCACAGGAACTTTCCCCATCGACCTGACCAAGACCCGGTTGCAGGTCCAGGGTCAGTCCCAGTACATGGAGGTCCGCTACAGAGGCATGTTCCACGCCCTGTTCAGGATCGGCAAGGAGGAGGGCGTCCGGGCGCTCTACTCTGGGTATGGAGCCGCTTTTATTTCGGCTCGGGACACGCTACATCACATTCACACTACACCGCATTATGATTAGAGACATGATTTGGCCATCACCACTGATTTTTCAAGATCAAACCAAGTCCTTGCTAGTTTGGGGGCATTGGAATGGACAGTTGGAGCAGATTATGTTGTAGCGTGTGAGAGTTAAAGGCTCAAATTGCCCCCCACCCCCACCCCCCTCTCTCCTATTCAGGTCAGTTACTCTTTCTTACTACTCTCTCATCATCTCTTAAGCATGTGCTTAATAAGATATGCAACAGTAAGCTTTGCTCATGCAGCCGTAACACTACACTGTGGGAGGTTTGACTCTGATATTGCTGAATCCAACAGTAGTTTCCAAAGCAGCTCTGCGGGACAGGAAGGTTGTTCCATTTTGAAATTTGGACAAGAAGGAGCATTTCTTTGACAGATCTCTTTCAGGGTGGAAACCAGGTATTTTGTCTCTTCAGTTGCTTATTGAGATTGAGCGCTGCTGTTGAGGCCCGAGCACAGACATCAATAAGCCTGGGTTTCCCGAGTGTAGCCTGTGTCGATGAGATGACATTTTAAAAAGAGGTTACCTGTTGACGCTTCCAAATAAGCCAACGTGCACGGATCTATTGTTAGCATGCAGCACACAGTACAGCCAGTACTGTATGACATAGCTGTGTCTGATGCCTGCCAGGGGATCCGTGACATTTGCTTGAGACGCTATGTTGTAAAATATATAGACCTTTTACTCATATTACTTGTATCACTTACATTGCATGGCGCTGTGCTGTATTTGAAGAGTTTCATTCCAAACTGAGATATACACCACTTCTAAAATATGACACCTAAGATAATAAAATTATTGCTGCCATGAAAGTAAAAGTCATCATTGAATATTATTAACCATATCACTATTTTTAAGCTCTCGCAATTACCTTGTAGACGATGTTATAATTTTAACCTAAAGTGTTTTTAAATCTGTGTTTTTAAATATTGTTTTAAAATAATGAATAGTGAACATTGGCAAACAATTTGTATCCAAAGTGGATATAGCCTACAGTGTTTTGGAGCAGAAGTCACTCAATCGAATCAATCTTACCTGAATCTGAATATTGTGTGTATGTTAACACACCCAGTAGGGATCGGATCTGACCTGGAATCACCCGATCTGCTTCACAGAAAGATCAAGTGGTCCCAACGTTTTACACATAGTGAAGCTGAAATTTCAGATTCGGTCCAGCGTCACGCTTCTTGGATTAAAATCAAGGCTGGTTCCTCTCCAGCCTTAGGCCTCTTATTGGGGCGGCAGTAACCTCGAGGTTAGAGAGGCAGTCTGAGACTGAGTTTGCTGGTTTTTAAATCCTGAACTACCTGGAAAGTAAAAGGGGCTGTGGGGGGGCGGGTTTTTTTTTTTGTCTCAACACTTTATTAAAACTGATAAAACACCAGAACAGTTAAAAAAAATGCTTTGGTATTTTATCTTATTTCTAAATTAAATGTAATTAAAGTACACGTATGTACTTACACATTATATATAATACCACTATGGTTATTATTATTTTTTTTTTACTATCCTACCACTAGTAGATTATAGGTTGATGAGTTTGCACATTTGTGATCTAAGCAACACATGGTGCCGCAGCCGGGTGGAGGGGTGGGGTGTTTGATACCATGGAAAATATTGTGATATTCACATAGATAGATAGATAGATAGATAGATAGATGGACAGACAGACAGACTGCCGACAGACATTCTATAGATATTTGATATTATCGAATGTCGGCCCAAGCCTACTGCCCTCCGTCAGCAGCTACCACTGAGGTGCCCTTGAGTTTGCCTGCTTGTAGTCGGTTTTCCCTGGAAATATAAAGGTTAAAAAATAAAAAATAAAAATATTCCAATTGTCTTTACAGGATTTCCCCGGCCCTGCTGAGGCAAGCTTCGTACGGGACGATCAAGATAGGAACCTACAACACTCTGAAGAGGCTGTTTGTCAGTCACCCTGAAGGTGGGTGTCAATTATTTCTCCCTCTGATATTTTGGCTTCTTACCTCTCTGATAACTTCTCTTATAACTCTCTCATCACCAGGGTCTGAAATTACAGCTTGCCAGCAGGGACAGAAACTGGTATTTTTTGTCTGCAGGCTTTAGTTATTGGTAAACCCCCCAAAAATTCACCAGCAACTTTTACTTCTTTACCAGCCAACTAGGCTTTTAGAATAGAAAACAAAGAACAAAATGGTGATTGGGTAATCTAAAAAATTGCCTTAACCGCCACAGCAAAAGATTTTTCAGTATTTGGCTGGTGGACAATTTTCTTTTGGCCATTATATTTATATTTTAGCCATTTAACTGATTCTGTTATCCAGAGCGACTTACAATGAGTGCGACAGTATAATATGCTTCAATTCCTGTTTCACCAACATTACAAGTGACCAGTAGTTTAAAGAGTGCAAGTACATCCTCTTTTATGCTCCATCCAAGCTGATTTTACCTGTGAAACTAAATTTCAGAGAAGCATGAGTCATTTTTTGTAAGGCAAAATTAATGATAATGAGAGGCTGTTTAAATATAGTTTGCAAAAATAGTTAAATACTAATTAAATACTTTTGGCCTGCAACAAATCTTTGTTGGTGTATTGTTCTAAATTTTACCAGTCTCCTTGGCAGGCGAGCCAAAACATTTATTTCTGACCCTGCTCCATATTGCATTCTGCTTGTTCTCATATCTCATTCTGGGATTCTCCTGTTCCTTTTCCTTCTGTTTGGACTCAAAACATCTGTGGTGCCTGAAATTTTTTGTTTATTTGTAAGCAACACAGACCCCAATACAGGCCTTCTCCCCTCTGATTGTTATGTTGTGACACTTTGCTTGCATGTTGGATGTTTTGGGATGGGCTAGTGGGTGGTGTGATGACTGGGAAACAACTCTGGATGGGATGCTTCTAGTTGCACTGCAGACTTGCATCAAAAGGCATTCACAAATATTCCTTAGCGCTTGTCTTGATCGGCTTGGAGTACCAGATGGCCGGGATTGACCACAATTCAGGAGAATTCAAAAAAGAGACAAGATAATTTCCCTCTGGAGATCTAAACAGCATCACTAAATTGATTTTCAAATGCTTTCCTGTAATCGTCTAAACTTTGCACAGTCCTGTAAGCGAATCCCGCCCAGCTGGTACTGTAAGCTTCAGGTTTCACAGTGTGTAATGCACAGGGGAATGCAGGCCATGACTTTGACCTTGACCATTTTTTCTTTCTGCTGAATGGGTTATCAGTAGTTAACAGTGAGGCAACTTGATAATCAGAATCACCTTGTTAAGTAAGGTGTGATGCATGTACAAGCACACTAAATGCACAGGGATGTACCTTGGTGATACTGGTGCAGGTGACATTGGTCCAAACAGACAACTGATAGAGTAACATAAGAACATGCAGGCACAATAAGAAAGCCGACCTGGAAAAACTGGTTACATGTCGAAAAATCAACGTTTGCACCTGAAGGGGTTTTGTTTTTCTCAGGGGGGTTGATTTCATGACCAGGCTATGAGTTCGCCTGAGGGAGGTCGTTGTTTATCGAATCATCTTTTTCTGCAAAGCAGTAATACTGTATCTGGACCTACTTATGAAATTCTGACTGCCCTCCTCCTTGCCATCATCAGCTTATTCATGAGAGAGTTTAATTTTTTGAACTCTTCAGGCTGACAGTGTTTTGTGTTTTTTTTTTTTTCTCAAAGTCCACGTCAGCTTTAGTGAAGCTGTCAGGCAAACGAAAAAAAAACAAAAAAACGCACAGCTGAGACGTGTCGTGACAATCTGTGTTGACACAAAACAGCGTCTGAAAACTGGGAGAGTGAGTTAACCTGCCGGCACTAATATGCAAACTAAACATGAGGCAGAAAGCTTCCAGGCGGGAGAAATAGGCAGCCGAGAGAGAGGAGAGAGAGAGGGAGAGAGAGTTTTCAGCTACGTTCACACTGCAGCTGAAAGTGTCCCAATTCAGATTTATTTTCCCTCACATCTGACACAGATCTGATATTTTCTAATCGGTGTGAACAGCAACAAGCTGCATGGAGTCGCATGTTTGTCAGCCCCTAGCTGGACCACATGAATATTTCATACAAAATCGGATCTCAAGGCATGCGACCTACATGCAACTAGTATTTGAACGGTCAAATCAGAATCATAAGTAATTTTTATGTTTTTCACCTGAGACAGTTCAGAATTTTGCATAATTTTTTTAACATGGAGGAAAACGAGACACGACAATGGAAAGAAAGTAAAGCAGCCGACTCAATTCAGTCAAAACTCAAAGGGCAACAAGTGGGAGAAGAGTAGGAACAAAAACAGATGCGATTTCTTTTGTTATCCTCTGCACGTGTCTTTTCAACATGGGTAACATCCTGGAATAGATGTGAACAGTCATCCAAAATTCACATTTTAGCAGGAATTTTGAATTGATCTTGAAAGGCCGTGGTGTGAACGTAGCCTTTGAGAGGGCATCAGCGAGAGAAATGAAAATAAACCAGATTAGATTAGCAGATTAGTAGTTCAAAAGGGCTGCACAATTAATCGTAGATAATCGTATATTGCAATTTTATGTTTACCCGATTAATAATAGTGCGATTCGGCAATATTTAAGTTGTTGTTAGAATTTCAGTTTCCCCTGAAAGTCTTGGTGTGGTGAATGCACAACATGTACGCATGTGACCAAGACAAAAGCAGCTCCATTGGGAAAGAAAGAGAGGAGCGTTACATAGACCATCTTTGGAAAAACTTTCCGATGAGCAAAGTGGAAAAGAATGGATCGGCACTGCATTAAAGAGGAAAATCCTTCTCCCAAGTCTGAAAATGTTGTTTAACCTCCAAAAAGTGGATCACCGTCGGTCATCATGGAGACACTTGCCTTGCCTTAGGGTTGTAGGGTCATAGCTGTGCCCCAAAGTAATAAAGAAGTAATTATTTATTATTTGAATTTTATAACTAAGGACACACTAAGAGTAAGACAATAAGAAACAAGACTTTGTAGCTGCTGCTATTTTTAGAAACACTGCCGTGAGAAAAAGTGAGAATGTAAAATATATGTTTTTGCATCAGAGGCCGGCGTCCATTTAACATACATGGAAATGAACAAAAACACACAGATGGGAGGCAGACAGACAGAGAGAGAGAGAGAGAGAGACAGAGAGGCACTTGAGTTATCAGCCAAATGAGTTTGCATTACATTTATCAGCGAGTTGCCGGCGCCAGCGTGTTTCTCCAGCTCGCAGGAAATGGCCAACCACAGGATATCTCTTCTCCCTCTGTCTTTTCCCCTTTCTATCTCTCTCTCCTTTCTCCCTCTTTCCTCCTCACTCTCGTTCTCTCTTTCTCTCTCTTGCACTCCCTCTCACTACCTCTCTGGTCCAACTCCCCTCTGTGCTCTCTTTTTTTTTTTTCCTCTCTCCCACCTTGCTTTGTCTCTCCCTTTGATACACTGTTTCCTCAGCTCTCTCCCCCTCTCTCTCTCTCTGAGTATTTAATGGCCAAACAGTCGCTCTGCAACAGATGGATAATATACAGTAAATGATAGGTAGGTAGGAGGTAGGAGGGCAGATAGGAGTACACCACACACAGCCGGAGTAAAGTGTGGCGAGTTGGTTCAGAAAGATTTTTATGCATTTTTTTCTGTTTTATGTGAAGCACATTGAATTTGCCTTGTGTATGAAATGTGCCATATAAATAAAGTTTGCCTTGCCTTGCCTTACTGAGTGACATCTAGTTTTATAACCATTTGATAATTGAACCAAATGTGATCTGTGTATGTGGTTGGAGCGTGGATTGGAACAGTTGGAAGGAGGAGGAGGAGGAGGAGGAGGAGGATTGGAATAGACCGAGCTGCAGTCTGGCTCTTGATGGCCGAAGAGTCAAAGAGCTGAAAACATGGCAACAGCATCAAATAGTCCACCATGTCTTGAACTGGATCCCAGTCCACTTAAACTGGTTTATAAAACTGGTGCAAGTAGTTAAATGTGGAACTGTTTCACTTATAGACTCAACAAAGACAAACACTTAACCAGCATCAAACCCCTGTGCAAAAGTTGCTACAAATTCATGTGTGGCAATACAAGTTCATCAGCATTGCACAGTTTTATTGAAGTTCTTCATATATTTATTTTGTAATTTGTTCTCATTGCAGAGTTGAATATTAATAGTATTGTTGAAGTAAGTTGAAGTCATGATGCTTTCCACGGTACTTTTGGTTAAAATAAAGCACAGTGGTTGTTCTGTGGCATTGCTTGTTTACCGTGATATTGTAGTAGTGTTGAATTTCTAGATATTAAACTTAGTATTGATATCAGAGTCAAACTTCTGATGTCGTGACAACACTACTGCACTATATGTAAAGTATTTTATGTTTTTTTCTGCACCTTGTGTATCAGTCAGTCCTGTTTTGTGTCAGCACCAGTTAACCAGGTGAGATTTCTTGTGCATTTAGTGTACTTGGCGAATAAATGTGATTCTGATTCTGAAGGAAAGGAGGCAAGGGAGGGTAGAAGGGAAGGAAGCAGGGTGGGGAGGTAATGAAGGGAGGGAGGGTTTGATACTGAGGCATTGCTTCACCTTTTTGATGTGTGCGTGTTTTGCTAAAAATATAAAGCGCTCTTTTTCTGTTGATTGTTTGCCTTTCCACTCTGCATGCCCTGTGCCACGATGGTGCCACTGTGTTTTGAATGCTTGTTTTGATACAGATACAGGCTTGGGTTTTCCCTGTGGTTGTGGTGGGATCGAACGCCCGTTCTCCTGCCCAAAATATGAACGGCACGAGGACTCGCCACACTAACTGTTGGTCACATTGATCAAGGATCACTGTAACTATTGTTCTAAACTCAATCCATTATTATTTTGTCTCCTCCTCCTTCCTCTTACTCCACTGTAGATAATACACCGGGTTCCTACTAATGAGATCCACCACTCGCTAACATTGACAAACTCTGCCGAGGCTAATTGCTAACGATGGTCCCCATTTATTTATAACCATTAAATAAACGGTTATAACAGAGAAGTGCAGTCTCTCAAATAGTATTTGCAAATAATTCTCAGGACCTTGTTTTAACCTGCTTGGAGTGCCAGATGGGTGGGGTTTGCCACATCAGGGGAAAACGATGAATGCCAGAAAGTTTAGACTTTTTGGAGGTCCGTCTAGTCTAGTTTTCTGTGATCAACAACTCATCTTAATTGTCCTGATGCAGTAAACCCCACCCATGTGGTGCTCCAAGTAGGTTAAAACAAACGTTAAGAATTATTTGCAAATACCATTGGACCCAGGTGTGGATGACAAAACCAAATTGGGCTGTGTAAAATATCTGCGATGACAAAGTTAAATGGTAATTAGACTAACAGAATGCTTGCTTTGTTAGGCCTTAGCCACCGTAGGCTTCTCTTCACTTCTTATGAACCACTGCATGCCTGTATGAATAATTACTAGATGATGAAGTCAAGTCTTTGTTGAAAATTATCACTTCTTGTATGCAAGGTACCTTTTTGTCTTTTCTGTCTTTCTTATAGTCTCATATGTCCAGTATGCATAGTGATCCTATATTCTAGCTTTCCTACAATCATATATAGTCTGTGTGCACATTGTGTATAATATCACCACAGCCTTGATTAGGTCCTATTCTCTGTGTACACTCTTAACGTGTGTTACTTTCAACACATGAATGTGTCTAGTTTGGGACAGCACAGATTTGTGTTACTTTTCAACACAATGTATGTTAAAATAAAACAAAGATGTTCGCTCCAAAATGAGATTTACCATTTAAAAAACAAAAGGGATCCCTGCTGTGATAAAATGACCAAAATGACAAAGTCACCTTAGTACTTGGATGAAAACATGTGACAATTTTACTGACTCAATCCTCTATTTTAAAGATACTGAATAATGAAAATATATACAGTATATTTTTTTCATAATGAGTACATAGCATTTTGGGCATTATCGCAAAATAAACACTGACATGGTGATCGAAGACCCCATCGATTATTAGACCGCTACCTACCAAAGACATTAATAATTTGACCTGAAATATTGGTTTCAAATTATTTTATTACAAGCTAAAATATCTCATAAGCTTCCACCAAAAAAAAGAGTTTTGCAGGACTGTCTGCAGTAACCGAGGAGTTGCGTCTTTTTAGCAAATGGTGGCGCAAGTTAATTTGATTAGAAATCAACAAAATCCACCCGACCTCTTGACTATAGAGTGACAATGCACTCATTGACCAATCATAATTGAGTATTCAACGAAGCTATGTAATAAGTGTTGTCTTTAACATATATTGTGTTGAAAAGTTATACAAATTTGTGTTGAAAATGAAATATCATTTTTTAAGAGTGAAGAGTATGCATGATATTCATATAATCTATTGGCATAACATAATATTCCTATAGCTGTGTATATATGTATAATAATCTGTATGTCATTGTGTTTGCTTGGTGGCATTCGGAGTGTAAACAGTGTTTCTTGTCTCTGTCCTGACAGATGAGACCATGGTCATCAACGTCTTCTGTGGCGTCGTGTCTGGAGTCCTGTCCTCCTCCCTCGCCAACCCCACCGACGTCCTCAAGGTGCTCTTTACATGTTTTAGATCAATAGATCAGCTTGGCGATATATCGGGCTTTCAGTCATGTCATCCACCACCAGTATGATGGAAGTTCCTGTCTGTTAAACCTGCAATTACATTTTTTCTTTGCACATTTTTGTATTATTTAAATTGTTCAATTATGTTTTTTGTGAAGTAGTTCTTATCAGGCATTTACATTTTCAATTTAAAATCCTTGTTGTAAATCCTTCTTATTTTGTGTTATGAAAATGGTCAAATTTAAAGATATTGAATATCAGCAACTTCATTCTAAAAATTACATTTTCTACTACACAAGATCTGTTACAACTATCCTGAGCCATAAAACTAGAGTGAGCACCTTAATCACACAAAAACATTTACAAAATACTCAGGCTCTGATGTGTCTTTTCCTATATGCTCACAAACTAGGCTGAGCACCTATAGAAACCTGGCTTGGATATTAAGGAAAGCGCTAGTTCATGACAATTTTTTTTTATATAGCCATAATATTTTTCTGTATTTTTTTAATTTAAAATTTTATGATACCTGCAAATACTGAGTGAAGTAGTGTGAACTAGGGGCTGAGAATGGGACAGTTTTTCTGACTACATTTCTATGTGTCTGTTGTTGCTGCAGATCAGAATGCAGGCCCAGGGCAGCCTGCTGCAAGGCAGCATGATGTCCAACTTCATCAACATCTACCAGACAGAGGGCACCAGGGGACTGTGGAGAGTGAGTGGAGGATTAATGTGTGTGTGTGTGTGTGTGTGTGTGTGTGTGTGTGTGTGTGTGTGTGTGTGTGTGTGTGTGTGTGTGTGTGTGTGTCTGTCTGTGTTGAGTGGCTGGATGGTGTGCATATATGATAGGATGGGTCATAAAAAACAAATGGCTATCACGGCTGTCAACCTCGACTTTTGCCTGTTAACATTTTTTTACATTTTATTTTAGAACTGAGATGCGTCATTAAGATAATTTTAACATAGTGAACTATAGTTTGTAGAGCTCAAACAGCTGAGTGAGAGCTATGGCTTTGACCAACCACTAGAGGGCCTGTGGTGTCGCTTAAAAAACCCTCCATGCTCTGTCTGTCGTTGTGTCCGTCCTCCAGTAGCTACTTTGATAGCAGTTCTATCATTTTCAAAGCCACACTAAAGTCCAGCAGGGACAAATTTCAAGAAAGTAAAGGACAATCTGTTGTACAAGTGAGGAAGATGGACTAGAAAAAACAGGTCCACACAGACATCTAACAAAACAAACAGAACAGCAGAAATCTAACGCCGCCATATGTGCTGATATGCGTTATAGCCTTCGTCGTGTGTCATCTCTCATCCTTTCATCAGATCTGTCAACTGAGTAGTATTGTTGAAGTGTTCCAGTCAGAGTGATTTTCTTCATCCTCCTCTTCCTCAGGGCGTCATCCCCACAGCCCAGCGGGCAGCCATCGTGGTCGGGGTGGAGCTTCCTGTCTACGACATCACTAAGAAGCATCTCATTCGCTCCGGCCTCATGGGAGACACCATTTTGGCACATTTCATGTAAGCTTATATCTTTTTTTCTCTGTTTTTTTTTCAGGCGGTGGCCATCCATTATGATCACATTTGGTATTTTTTTGTATGTTAAGTATTTGGTACAACATTGATCACACAAAGGCCCCTATTCATAAAACTCACCAGCAGGGTTAATGGGTAAGACCGTTTAACCGCCCGCTTCTGATCATCTGCATGTCCCATAAGCAGTCCATAAAAGCAAAGACTTATGATTATCTACATTCCAAAAAAAAAAAAAAAAAAATTAATAAACAGAATATCTCTAAAAGCTATGTTTTGTCAATGTGTTTTAAGTGCTGTCCTTGATAACAGGTGTTAGTGGCCGTCTTCCTCTGTTGGCTGTAAAGTAATAGAACACATTTCCCATGAAATCCGACCTGGTGGCACACAATGTAAAATGCAGTATAGAGGCCGGTAGAAGCTGCTAGTCTTTTCAGCGATGGTTTTGCGTGTTTACAGTAATTATATGAATGTCTCAGTGTACCGCCTACTTTTTTCAAGTGGTGCACATCTCATTTTGGGATGAAACTCTGGGCCTTTAACATTGCCCCATGTCCGGATGTGTCCACCAGTTCAAGTTTCACGTGCGGCTTGGCGGGGGCGCTGGCCTCCAACCCCGTGGACGTGGTTCGGACCCGGATGATGAACCAGCGAGTTCTGTCGGGAAGCCCGATGTACAAGGGAACACTGGATGGAGTGATGCAGACATGGAAGAACGAGGGATTCTTCGCCCTCTATAAGGGATTCTGGCCTAACTGGCTGAGACTGGGGCCGTGGAACATCATCGTATCCTTTTCAATCTACAGGTTCCTACACAGGTCTGGAAATAGATGGAAAATGTAACTTTTAATCAGTTTCCGATATTGAAAAGTTTGGGAATTGCACAAAAAGCCTGGAAATATTTAGAATATATATATATATATTAAGGTCATATTACCTAACCACTTTAAATCCAGTCCAGAAATTACAGTTTGGAAAAAGTATTCAATTTTGAAATGGAAAATGCGTAGGAACTTTGTATCTATATAAGAATCATATATATTTAATTATTGATTGATCTAGTTTGAAAGGCTGGTCAGTTGATTAGCTAAACCTTTATTTATCCAGGGTAACTTTTCCAGTAACAGGATTAACGGATATTCAGTTACACACAATAACGGGTTTATCGTGGTATGTAGTGGTTTCTGTGATCGGACAGTGTTTTTAACGGCTGCTGTGGACATATTGTCCGTTTTTTAAACTTGATAGAATAGAAAGCGAGGAATACGTTTTATATTTTATTCATTTGGCTGAGCAGGTAGGGCTTCAGTGTCTTGCACAAGGGAGGACACTTTGGCAGGACGAGCGAGCCTGTGACCTTTTTGGTTACTGGATGGTCTCTTTAAGCACTTGGCCAGAATAGAATAGAGTCTTTACTGTCACCTGACCAGGCCCAGTGGAAATTGCTTTCGGTGCAGCATGATGGAACAGTTTGTTCAGGTTAACTGAGCTGACTCCTCACAAGCTACAACTCAAGAGTGTTTTGGAGCAGAGACTAGGGCTAAAGACAAGACAGTTTACTGTGTCACAGTAAACAAATCCATCTTATCAGACTGTTTGTTATTACTTGTAACATTGCTGACTTGTCCTAGATCCACTCCACAACAAGCTTTTTCAGGTATCTGTTTCTAGTTGTTATATATTTAGACATTATTTGCACTCTGTTAGTCCATGCAGCGTCTCCGGCCTGCAGACTGTCACTCATGAAATTGTCCTTAACAAACTTGTCAGTTCTTCATCACCTTCGAGCAGCTGAAGAACCTCCCGTTTTAAGGCGAGCAGGAAGTGGGACACTCCGTTGGTCTACTAGACTGTGTGTGTGTGTGTTGGGCATAGGTGGGGCGTAGACACAGTAGCACCCTGCTTTTTGTCCCCATTACATTCACAGTCCATCCCAGAGTCACACCATTGATACACCATCATCCGTCTGCGCATGCTTATCCAAATCTTATGTTGATTTCACCTGGATCTCAGTTATCTCAGTATTTATTTACTGTCATTGGTTCGCTCTGTTTTTTTTTTTTGTACAGTTTCGAGGAGTGTTCTCACCCTCAACCACCCTTGACACTCCCCAGGCAGCTAAATGTTTGGTTGTAGTAGAAGATGGAAACCGAGTTCAAAGTTAGTTTATTACCTTGATGTCATTTGAGACGAGGCTTACTGCTTTGGATCGACTGAGCAGAATGTCGTGATTTTCTCACGAGACACAGAAGCGGCTTCTGATTGTTATCTCTGGGTTCCTACGCAAGTTTAGAAGAGTATGGGAAATTAATTTGATAATTATCAAGTACTGAAAGGTCTGGGAATTGCAAAGGGAAGAGTATGAAATTTTGAAATGCATAGGAACCCTGTATTTTAGGCACATCTGCACTGCATGAAATGTGCCAGGAAAATAACTATTAGCTATAACTGTTAAATGCTGAGGAAAAGCTTGGTACAGTGGCAACTTGACTGTTACGAGAGGATCTGCTGCGAGACGGCGTTCACACTGACAAAGTGGAAGAACCAGCACTCCAAATGAGTTAGGCTCTGTATCAAAAATGATAACTAGCAATATGTACTGAGTTTTTGTATTGTATTTTAAGGCACCAAAAGTTATGAAAAAGCCTCAATGTTGGATCTAAACATGAGGTCATGTTCTTCCTGTTTGCAGTGATTCATACTGAGGAGTTTGACTGAACATGGTCCGACTCGATTTAGAAAAGCAGATGCCATGAACAAATGTTCAACTCAATAATTACCATATTACAAAATGAAATGAGCTTTCATTCAACAAAGAATGGTATCAGAAAAGCATTGTTTTAGAACTGGTATGGAGAAATTTCCAATAGAAAGCTCCGCTGAAGAGTGTCAGTAGCATCCCTGCTACACACATCATGGATATTTGAAGTTGACCCCAGTCTAAAGTCTGCTTGGACTAAATCTGTGGGGCTAAATGAGAAGATTTCACTGTTTTCACTCAAAATCATCACCAAAAAAGTGAGTTTGTCAGGAATGAAGAAAAGCCCATAGCTACGTAACACACGTAAATGACCATGTACATTTAAAATTAAAGTAAGAAAAAGAAAAACGTGAAATTACAGTTTTTAAGTTAAATTTACAGAGACATTGGAAAACAAACTCAGAACATCAGCGGTCTTAAACGTTCAGTTTTACTTGAAACCAATCCAGAATCTGTACCAAAGCCTCTGATGAGAAAAGGGACTGACTTTTGCTCTTATTCATTCACCACCATAACGAACCAAAATGACTTTTTCTTTTTTTGCACACAATCCCAATGAAGACCATGTCATTTTATTCATTTTGTTGTCACTGAGCCATTTATCTTTTCTGTTTAGTTCTGCTAAGGGGCAGACAGAGACTGAGGCCCGCCTGCTGTTTCCCAGAGTGCACACACACCACACACACACACACACACACACACACACTATAAATGGAAGTACTTTAAACGCAGTGGATTGTGGGAGGGGCCTGCTGCGGTTTGTCATGGTTATCCCACAAGACGACCATACAATAATGTAAATGGATGTACAGACTCACACACACACACACATACACACACACACACACACACACACACACACACACAGGTGGATGTATTTTATCCTAGGCATGTCCAGTTGTACATATAGGCCTTGTTGAACTATTTTTTACTGTTTTTCCCTCTTTTGAGGTTTGAGTCGTGGCATGAATGGAAAAGAGGCACCTAGCATGGATAGGAAGGGGCCAGATGGGTCAGATAGTATTTGCAAATAATTCTCAGTTCTGTTTTAAACAAAGATTTGGTATACAGGATAATCTTTTAGGCAATTGCAGGAAAGTGTTTGAAAGTCAGTGTGTACTTGTTTGCAGTTGATAACATACGTGATACTATGTGAACTGAATCTGATGCTGTAAGCCCCACCCACCCACGGAGATCCTCAAACAGATGGCGACATGCATTTTGACAACTTGTATTTTTATTGATATCCTAGTCTTTGCTGCTGCAGTGACCCAATTTCTCTGTGGGGATCAATAAAGTTAATCTCCATATTAATTGTAACAAAAGCTAGGAATTATTTGCAAATACTAATTGTCCTTTGTTTGGCTACAATTCAGTAATGTGCTGCCAGGGCAGGAGACTTTTCATCCACTTGCAGTTGTTTTTTAAAACACACTGTCGGCATTCACCATTTTACCAGGCTTTCTTTTATTTAAAAATGTAATATGTTACTGTTTTTTTTTTTTTGTTTGTTTGTTATTTTTTTCAGTACCTCAGATTTGTTTTTGGTCAAGATGTCCATTCATTTCTATAGCACATTTCCTTTTATTTATTTTCTATTTTATTTTATTTGCATTTTTTCCTTGTATTTATTCAGTTTTTAAGGACCTTCGGTGTTTTGCGGCTGGTTGCTGAACAGTTTCCCACCCTGGCAGCCATTCCCTGTCAGTGGAAAGCTTCAGTCAGTAGGTCAGAGATGGGTTTCCCAAAAGCATCTTGAGGCTGAGACTAATCATGTTTGTTGTGTAAAGGCCCAAACTCACTGGATGTGATAGTTGGTGCATCAGCAGCAGCGCTGGCACCTGCATTTCTGCACCTCTTTGGTAACGTCACCACATCGTCTTCTCTGCTCCATGGCCTGTCCTGCAGTTGGCTTGTAATATTTGGATACCAGAGAGTAAACTAGCTTGACTGTATAGTTTTCATATTTTGTCCATATATATGAACCATCGAATGCCACTAGCTAAATTGCTGCCATGGATTGCTAACATGCTAATGTTGACTAGAAGAGCTAGAGCGAAAAGTAGTCTTTTGATAAAGCTACGTTAGCCTCGTCGCTAACGTTAGCTTTCAGTTGAGTTTTGACAGTTTGCTAACAGACTCATCTGCTCAGTTCTCAAGCAAGTGTGACAGACTTTACAGTGTCATGTCCAGACTTGTGTTGTCGCCATAGCAACTAACCCTTAAAATTCCCAAATCACCATTTTATGCTGTACTAGCCAAATGACCATGGTAAACAGTGGAATGACCGTTCTGTCCAAGTCTATACAAGTTCTGTGTTTTGTCCTGAAGTACGTCGGTGGTCACTGCGGTTCCAAAAACCTCACAAAAAAACAAAAAACAGCCGTTCTGATCCTTTCTTGACTTTCCAAAGTCCGGCGTTTCCGGTGCGTTTCTGCCTTACCTGCATGGAGCATGAACTCGGTGTAAAGATGGTTTTGGGAAACGCAGCCCGGAGGTGTGAAGGTACTGGGAGAGATGCAGTGTTACATATTTCCTCGAGCCTTATACGCTTTTGCTTTTATCACCTATTAATATTATTGTGACTCTTTGCCTAATATTGCTCCTTTGCCTACACCGATGCCTCCTGACCATATTGAGTTTGTGTGCTTTCACTTGGGTTTTTATTTCTTTATAACTCGCTATCTATAGATTGTGCTAATATGTGTCGATACTTCAGTTGATATATCTTTAAACCAGTTTCCATCCATTTCAGTTTGTTAGTGAAGATCTGTGTACTGTGTTGCTTCAGCAGTCATGCTTTCCTGAGCCGTTAGACGTCTACTGACACACTGTTCCACGATGCTTAGTCCAGCTGAAGTATCACAATACCAAACACTGCGACCGCACTCGATCCATAATGCGTCTATCCTCCTGCAGATTGTGTGCAGACTTTTCCCATTTGAACTGAAAGATGACAGAGACTCGATCATTAACTGTGATCGAGGGGTTACAATACCTCTGACACCAAAGATGATAAAATATGTTTAGTATTGTGAGAATCAAGATTTATAGTAGAATTAATATTTAACAAATAAATAAAACAAACTTGCAAAGGAGATTGTGAGCTCATAAGTGTTTAACTTTAGTCGGCTTCTGTACCTAAAACTGCTTCATGTGTCACACACTAACCAACAAGTCGTTGTCTGCACTCTTTGGCGTTATATAACGAATCTACTTGGTATTGTGATACTTTCTGGTATATTATCGTTGGCTACAATTGTGGTTTCGTGACATCCCTAAAGTCCAGAAGGCAAGCCTCATCCACCGGTCTATTTGCTCGTACCTTCTTTTGTTTTTCATACCTCCGCCAGTGGCTGGAAATGGCTTACATTGACTCTACATTGAGACCGCTACCAACCACATTGCCACGCCGAAGTCTGACGATTGGCTGCTGATTTGGCAGTGTCACCTTTTTATAATGCTCGAAAACGAGGAAACGAGGTGACTGTGGTTTCTCTGGTTGTAGAAAAAGGGTGGAACTTTTCTTCCTCCTGCTGCTGCTGGTGTGAACGCACGGTTAGGGTTCAATGTCCAGTCAGTTCAGCCACGGAAATCCCGGTGCAGCTAGCTGACACCTTGAGCCGTGTGCCAGTTCGGTTTTATTTTTGTTTGTTTTTTTTCCACCCAATCAGATTTCACATTCTTTTAAAGATTTTTCAGCAGATCTACTGTACAGTATGTGTGTAGTTTTGGGACGACACTCCGATGTTACTTTATAATATACATACAATATACATTATGAACATATGCTGTCAAAAAGTCACATGTTACTAATAAGCGTGTGTTGTCCCCAACTAGACGCAGATGTACTGACAGTGACAGTGTACCTGTCTGTTGTATATGCTAATGATGTTACTGATGACCTTTCCACCCTTTAAAACATCCAAAGATTTCCATTTGTATTTTGTATAGTCTCAGATCCTCCTATTGATTAACCCAGTGATAATGCTTCTGGTGCAAAGGGTGTCATATTGGCTAAATTATTATTGGAAATTGTTTAAAATATTTAAGATTTTATTTCTAAAGCAAAGTTTGATCTATTTTCTAATTATTTGACAAAGTTATGCTTTTATGTCGATCTGATTTGACCCAAGAATGATTCATGTATTTATTCGTCTCTGTATTCAGTGAGTCTGAATACAATTTGGCTGCTGCTGTTGTCCATTCCTGCTTGGCTATGCTTATTGCATTTAATGCTTACATTGGCATGTCCTCTGAAAAGCACTGTACTCCTTTTAGTTCTTAGTAAACAGTAGTAACTCAGTGTGTTTCATCTGTATCTGTTATTTTAAGTGCTCTGAGTTGACCACGTTTTGATTACACTTCACTATTTGCCTAAAAACGCATTCTCATCACCAGCATTATTTTTATGGTGAACAACACAAACTCCCTTCATGTAACACACACAGCTTGCGTGTCAGTGACTAGTATGACCTGAAGATCAAAGGACGATCTAACCTCAATACAAAGGGTTTCATTCCAAAGTTTGAAATATCCGTTTCAAAAAGTATTTCAAATGCACAGCATTCAAAAATAGAGTTAAATGGTAAAATGCACTTTGTGGGCAGTGGTTTTAGATATTATTAGTAACCTAAATAGTTCTTAATGAGTTTGACTTTGAAGCCTGCATCGATTTTGTGACAGTAGGTTTCACTCAAAATGGTGAATAGTTCATTTTGGAATGAACCTCCTCATATGTTTTGGCCGGATTTTAGCAGGAACTTAGAAACATGATTTATCTCATCTCCGTCCCCCTTGTTCAAATTGAACAAATTGTCCACTGGTGAAAAACAAACACCGCTTGTGTGTGAACTGCCCATAGTCGAACAACTTTGGTTTTGGGTTGACACAGCTACTGAATTAGAGAATTTGGAGATGTTTCTTGAACATGGGAATCCACCAGCTGTTACACTCCGGTGAAATGACCAGCCGCGCTTTATTATCACACCAAGGAGAAAAACCTTGAAATAGTTCCAAAAAGTAGTTCTTTGGCTGTAATCATAGGATTATCTTTTTGATACAAAACAATTTGTTTTTAATACTTTTTTGTGTTGCAAGAGAAATCCACAAGACAATTCCTGTGCTTGGTTCTTGATTCTGATTGTTTAGTGCTTTATCTTTACAACAGGTCGTGTTTGATAGTGAGAGAAAGAAGAAATAAAAACTATTCAAAAATGGTTTCCTCATGACTGCAATCAGAGCCTCTGAAGAACCATTTTTAACAACGTGTGATCTGGTTTTTGGAAGGTTACGTTCAAAATGAAATATACTGCAGAATATTCATTACTGCAAACTGTGGGAATACTCAAATCCAGTGGTGCGATCTGATTACTTTCAGATACTTTTGGATTACTTTTGGATTTCTAAAATTCTAAAATTTGTTGCTGTCCACAATCTCACAATGTAAACACCCTCTTTCCCTTCACACATGTGAGTGATTTAGCCAGTAATAGTACCTGTATCAGTAATCTGATTACAGTTATTACATTTTTACAGTAACTGTAATCAGATTACTGTAATCTGTTTCTCTGCCCTGCCTGTGACTGCGGTGTAGCTGCTCAGTACTGTTGATGTTTTCCTCTGATTGCTGCATCGTTCTGCTGTCTGACACACTGTACGACCTGTCGCACTGCTATTTGCAAATAATTGTGTTTGTTTTAACTGCGGTTTGACCGATATCGGAGCGATATTGGCCATTTATTTAATATCAGATATCAGCCATTCAGCTGAGTTTCCTCCCTGATCACAGCAACAAAACAATCTGTAAAACCTGCAATGAAATCTAGTTTTCTTTCCACCGGTTATGTATTAATTTAATTGTTCAATGATATTTTTTTTAATTAATTTAAAGGCAGTCTTGAACAGCTGCTAACCCTAACATAATTTTATCAGTCTGGGTTTCAGTGGAGAGTTTTAGTGTCCCATGATGCTCTAAATGCTTCAGAGGGAAACACTTCTGAAAAATGGTCAAATTTAAGATAATAAATCAGAACAAGATATCGGCTATCGACAGCTTCAATCCAATAATATCGGTATCAGAAGCCCATATCGGTCAAACCCTAGTTTTAACCTCCTTGGAGTCCCAGATGGGCGGGGTTTACCACATCAGGATCATCCTAGCGTCAGTCAGAGTGTACTACATTGACTTCCAAACACTTTACTCTGATTGGCTAAACTTTCTAGCACTAGCCTATCGGTGTGGCAAGCTTCACCCATCTGGCACCAAGGCAGGAGGAACAAAACTCTCTCAGTGTTTGCAGATACTGTTTGTCCCGGGTCACTTCCACCGGTCATCTGCACTTTGGTCAAATGTCTGTTCAACCTGTATTATTGCAGTCGGATCTATAACCTTTCGCTTGTTCCGTCAGTGGATTTCTATGGTTGAAGTTTTACCTATAAACTACTTTCTTTTTCTCTCTTTGACAGAATGGATTTTGCTTTGTATGAAGTAAACGTACACTCTGAAATAAAATATATCCACTGATTGTTTCCATTCCTGAGTAGTTTATTTCTTCTTGCCCATTGAGTTGTGTCATGTATATAAACCTGGCTGATTAATCCTACTACCGTATTTTGTAAACACCAGTGTAAACCTAAACAGCGATATTTTTTTTCAAGTGAAAATCTTCATATCCATAAAAAAAAGTTCATCATGTCCAAAATAGAGAGGATTTAGACGGTCAGTGTTATCATATTGCCAACCAAAAAAAAAGTACTCCATATTTATATTTTTGGTTTATTTTGTGCTGTCAGACATTTTTTGAGTGTCACTTTTCAAATCTTAAGTCTCATTTTGGAAAGAAACTGTCCAACAGGCTGATTCACGTAGTATCTGTATTTCACCACAAGATGGGGCTGTTGGATATTCATTTACTCCTGTGACACTAAACACTTTACAGACACTAAACACTTTACAGACACTAAACACTTTACTTTTTCCATTCTCAATCCCTGACAGACTCAGGAAAACGTGAAGAAGATGACGTTTACTTTATTGGCCAGTTCACACAGGGTTACTGGATCTGTCTTGGAGTCCGCACATCGCAGTCGTCCCATGAACTAACTTTTCACCAACTTAATGTGACGTTTCGTGCCACAGTGCGATCACACCTACAGTACAGTGTGTTTTCTTTGGTTTGAACCAGAGCGGAAAAGTGTATTTTTGTAGTGCCGCTTTTGTTTTGGTTCACGCTGCCTAATTAGAAGTGACCCAGCTGGCTTGTAAACAAACAAGTCAAGGCCAAGGTTTACTTTACTATCCCCAGCTGGGAAATTAATGTGGTCAAGTGCAAATAAAATAGAACGATACAGCAATACAAGTCAAGTAGCTTGTTGATTGAACATAGTTTTGCTCTTGTGAACCTTTATTTTTAAAAGGATCCTTGGATCAATAAAACAGTTTGCAGGGAAATTGTTTTGTTTTGAAGTATTTTTGCCGTCCACTGAAACTTTGAATTTTTTTCTTTTCTGATTTTTTTTTTCTTAAGCATTGCACATCTATCCAGGAAAGTGAATACAAGTAACATACAAACTGTCTTTTAGACTTTTCATCCAGTTAAGAGGTTCCCAAACTTTTTCATGTCAAGGACCCCGAATAAAGCTCTGTAGACCACAGAGCCGTTTAAAGATTTGATCCTAAGGAAGCCATCTGAGAATATTTATGTCATTAGATATGACTTTATATAGAATTAGATGACTGCTGTAGGTGGAATGAAAACAGTGGGGAAAGTGAAACCTATGATCTCAACAGTCCTTATTCTCTCATTGTGCAGACTAATAGTGAATCAAACTGTTCCTCACTCTGCTGGACCCCATGCAGGCCCCTGCACCACAGTTTAGGAACCACTGACCAAGTAAATTCATGTGTAACATTATCTGTCCAACAGAGAGAGAAATAGAAATCTATTTAAACAGTGCAAATCTGGATTCTGTAATCTGGTATCTGGATCAGAATGATCCTAATCTGATGTGTTTTTGAGAAAGTGACACACAATCAGCAGGGGATATGTAAAATAATAACTTTTAAGAATATGTACAATTCTGAACAGATAACAATAATAAGAAAAAAAGAATAACTGCAACTATAGGCCTACTAATAATACAAATATTAATTAATATATAATACATATAATACAACTCGAAATTATCCTACTATACTACTTGCCTATAATAATAATAACAATATTAGCGAAAATCTAAAACTAGGCTACTACTACTACTACCAATAATATTTGTTGTGTTGTGTTGTGTTGTGTTTTCTTTCCTTTCCTTTCCTTTCCTTTCCTTTCCTTTCCTTTCCTTTCCTTTCCTTACCTTACCTTTCCTTTTCGTGTCTTTTCTTTTCCCCAAGTCCCATAGGTTCCTGTCCACCTCTCAGCCCCGCCCCTCCTCCCACCGGTCGGCCCGGCCTCCTGATCCAGAAACAGGGCAGAGAGCACCGCCCTCCTCTCCGCACTTTGTCTCCCAGTGGAGGAAGTAGACTCAAGTCTTTGGTGTTTACCTGTTTGCCTCTCCGCTCCTCTCCTGCAAACTTCCACGTAGTCGGCAGAAACTCCGGAGCCAGACCCGCATGGTTTAGCCCGCAGCTCGGCTCTGTCCCGGGACACTTTGGACGACTTTCAACTCTATTTCTCTGTTTTTCTCGGGGGAGGAAATAAAATTTGATCCGCGTCGAGATGTCTATTCCGGCGGGCCAGACGACGACGAGCACTACCTACAGGACCGTGAACGTCTCCTCGGAACCGGCGGCGAGGACCGTCATCTCGCCCGGGCCGGTCTCCCCGCTGCCGTCCTACTCGCTGAACGGCTCGTACGAGACGGTGCGGTACCTGGTGCCGGTGCAGCAGGCCATGCAGCAGCAGCAGCAGCAGTCCTTCGTCATGATGCCGCAGATGATGCCGCAGATGATGCCGCAGATGGTGTCGCAGGTGATGCCGCAGGTGGTGTCGCCGCAGATGGTGTCGCCGGTCTACCTGCAGAGTTTACAGAGCGTGCAGAGCTTTCCCCGCATCAGCGTCAGCAGCCAGGAGGAGTCCGACGTCCTGTACCGACAGCAAGTCCTGTCCGAGGTGAGCTGACCCGGGCCGCTGGGGCTGCTGCTGCTGGGGTTAGCAGCAGAAGAAGTTGACTGGTAGTAGACTGCTTAATGTTAATGTTAGCTGTTTTTGATTGATTGATTGATTGATTGATTGATTGATTTTATTGATTAGTTTATCAGTGTCATACACACAAGGTGCCCAGTCCACATGGACTTACATGATACTACCAAGTAGTTACATGGGTGTACGTTATTATTGTTGTTGTTGTTGTTGTTGTTAATTTTGATGATTATTATTATAAACAGTAGTAGCATAGTTGTAGATTTTTTTCCCCTTTTTCTTATATGTTTTTCTTATTTCTTAAATTTTATTTTTATTGTTATTATTAGTAGTAGGAGTAGGCTAGTAATAGTAGTAGTCTAGTAGTTGTAGATATATAGGCCTATATTTCTTAAATGTTTTTCTTAGTTTTCTGCATTTTATGTATTTGTGTGTTTGTTTGTTTGTCTGTTTGTTTGTGCATGTATTTGGTTCATTTAGGTTCACACTGCCCACTTACAAGTGAACCAGGCTTGTAATCAAAAGTCACATGACTCACAAGTAGCTTGTTTATTGGACAGAGTTTTGGTGACCTGTCATCCTGGAGGTGCTTCGATCGGTCAGCCACCAATCATAATCGGATGATAAATGTTGTCATCATTGATCACCGATCACTGTTACAACTGGAAAAAAATAAAAACTTTAAATTGCTGAATCAGGAATGTGGCCAAACATTTGCTGTAAAAACTAAGAGCCAGTGTGTGACAGTCAGCAGAGCGACAGTGGTGTAGGTCGTCCAGCTGACATCGACAGCTCATTTCCTACATGTGTTTTGAACTTCACAGCCTATCAGAGGTTAGAACCAGTTTAATGTAGTGCCAGCAGCAACAGGTGAGGAAGCAGCTCAGTCATCAAGCACACACTAACATGTAATTACTATGTTTGGATAAAACCTATGATCTATTTCCACATGGATAGGCAGCCATAACAACAATCTGTGAAACACAGTGCTAGATTGAAATTTTACTATTTAAGCTCGATGTACACTTTTACATGATGTGCCGCTGTTAGAAAGTCTGGATAAAATGCATCATTTCAATTGGTGATCAGGTCTGTGATGGAGGGACAATCACACTGTTAAAAAACGGCAATTGGAATTGGCCCCAAAAAAGGCTTAATTACCTAAGGTGTGATTTTCCCATTCACTACAATACAAGCTGTGCTGCAGGCTTTAGAGTTTGTCTCCAGTTAACATTCTGGCATATCTGACTTTTCCTTCTTTGGAGGTTCCAGTCTAACCGAACACCTGCTTGCCAGCGAGCTATTCACTGGTCTGATAATCTCTTCCTGAATGCCGTGGCATTAGCCCTGGGCTGAAAACTCAGCTCACCTCCCTCTGTCCCCACTGAATCATTTCTCCTCTATCATCTCCCTCCTCTGCTCTCTCTAATTTGCTTTCATAAAAAATGCTTTCTCCCTCTTTCCTCAGCTCTTATTTGTATTTATTTCAACATTTCTTTCTTACTTGACCACTCTCGTGTCACAGAATATTGTAAGGACTCTGGCTCTGACCCTCTCCTTGCTATTGGCTGCTTGCAATGCTGGTGGTTTACAAATTGAAGCTTGTTCTGCTGTTATTCTCACTGTAAGCTGCTCTGGGTGTACGAGCTTCAGCTGAATGCCCAAAGAGCAGGATAGAGAAACGCTGCCACACCCAGTCTCGTTCAGCTGAGGTGGCACACCCTTACCATTTGAAGACAAACACATTCTTCCACCTTGTTGAATCAGTTCTATGGGATTAGATAATGCAGACTGGTGGTTAGACGGACCATCATGCAACTGAAAGACAGCCCGACAACCATGTGTCCCGTCAGAGTGAGCAAGAGCATTAGCTCAATGCCTGAAATGTAAAATGTAAATGTTTCTGAAATATGGGGACTGTCCAAAATCCCACAGGTACTACTTTAGATACATTTAAGATAAATACTACAGCTACTACTTTTGATAAATAGTACAGGTACTAGATATCCAGTGACAAACAGAAAGTACGGGAGTTTGAGAGGCATGTGGTGAGGAAAAACCAATGCCATCGACTTGACTTTACCATACAGGGACAGTAATGTTTGATTTAAATTGAATTGAATGCATGTTAGTCATCAGTCTACAGCCAGTAGGACAGTGCCATCTTGCAGTTTGGATAGATTTGTTGTAAAATGCAAACACATATTGAATGAACTACACTTTTGTCTTGTTGAGAATCAGAATAATGAAGCTGTGGAACGTAGGTGCCAGTATGTTAGACCTGCTGATGCCTGACCCATCGATGTTAAATAGTTCCCAATGCATGATCGAATGTTACATGAGTACAAACCACAATTACTTGGTGCTACGTGTGATATTTAACACCAATAAATCACCACCACAGTCATTTTTAGACATAAGTATAATTACCGTAAACAAATGAATCCATCACTGAGAAGACCGCCAGCCTCTACACACTGCTTTACGGCACAAAGCAGGAACCGTTTTACT